>NW_011427706.1:0-647 GCF_000754665.1 Bison bison bison
ATTTTCGCAGTAGTAACTATGGTAGTGGGGAGTACTATAATGATTTGGTAAATTAATAGTGAATAAACAGCAATACAAATTAATGGGCCGTATGAAGTGGGACGGTTTTGGTTGGAAGAAGCTCAAGTCCCTATGTTGATGGTCATAGATCTGGTAGTGGAGGGGCGGATATGGTATCAGAAGGTTCCAACAACTCAGCAGAAAAAGGGCTAAAGTTCTTAGCAGGAGAGAGCGAGGAGTCATCAGGAAAGCTGCAGATTACTTTGAGGCAGTCCTCCAAAATGCACTGAAGGGGCTGTAAAAAATGTGCTACAGAAGGAACGATGACCATAGTCAGAAAGGTATTGCAGCTTAAACAGAGAACCTTCTTGTTCGGGACTGTCATAGCCACAGTTTGCAAAAAGTGTAGCTATTGATTAATGCAATGCAGTATCAGTTAGATATACATTCCTGAGGTCTTTTATCACTTGAAGCTTTGTCTTTTTCCTTTCAGTATATCAGGTATATTGTCCTGTAAATTGTGGTATTGATACCAGGAATAAAAATTAAGAAATTTTTAACTTAAAATGAAAACAAAAATTTTCACTTAAAACAAATTGTTTGGTAAACCAATTGACTTATCATTGAGTGAGTATTTACCAAGCACT
>NW_011427707.1:0-889 GCF_000754665.1 Bison bison bison
CGGCGTAGGCGAAGATCAGGAAACAACTGCTTAATTAAATGTTAATTAAGGATATAAAGAGTAATAGAATGAGGATAGCTCAGTGAGGAAATTCAGTGGAGAAAAGAGGCTGAAGAATTCAGCCAGAAGGTAAGAGAAAGAACGACATGGTGAGACCAAGTTTCGGTGAACAAGGCCCGCACTTTATTTTTCAAAGTAGTTTTTATACCTTAAGTAATGCATAGAGGATAATGGGGGAAGGGGTAGAGTCTTGCAGCAAACCAGGCTTTCTCCTGCAAACTTATCATATGCAAAGGCTTCGGTGATTTGCATCATCTTCTGGCCCGGAGGCCTGTTAACATTTTAAGACCTTTTCTTCAGAAAACTTATTTTTCTCTAAAGGTGGTTGGTCAGGAGCCACCCTCAAAAAGCATAGATAAGTTGCATCCTACAGAGCAAAGGTGTGGTGGGCTATAACAAGAAAAAGAATTAACTCAAGGGTCCCAGGTTACAAACATTAAAGCTACTACTACACCAATTATATAATCAATACACTGCCAGGGACACAGCAGGTAAGGGATATGGAAACTGAGCAGCAAACAATGGCCCAACAAGTGAAAAACCATTCACCAATACAATTTCTAATCAATCTTTTAACTACTCAAAAGAATCTGTGTTTAGACAGTTTAGAACATCTCCTGCCTCTCACAGTTGGGAGGCTCTGAACAGTCACATGTGGCCGGAAAAACCTATTCAGGCAGGCTAGAGGATTTCCAAAGGAGTTTGTAGGTTAAACACTGTCACACCCAGGAATTATTAACTGGACCTGTAAGCTAACTCTTTTTTCAGAGAGAGGTAGTGGGGGAGAGCCCCCCGTAAAGTCAGAGGTTTAGGTGAAAGCACAAGCAGA
>NW_011427708.1:0-540 GCF_000754665.1 Bison bison bison
GCCTCAGCCCGAGAAAGACCTCGAGAGACCTTCTTCAACACGTCTCGAGGCCAGATTCCCCTACTTCCGTGAGCCGGCATATTGCATATTGAGTGCATATTGCATATTGCCTATTGAGTGCAGCATTTTCCACAGCATCATCTTTCAGGATCTGGAATAGCTCAACTGGAATTCTATCACTGCTGGGAACCAGTGAGGAACTCCGCCCATGACAAAGGTCATGAGGAAGGAGGCTCAGCATACGCAAAGGCCGGATCGAGCTTCAGGAGTCCCCCTGGAAATTCTCGAGCATATACCCCCAAAACCAGAGTCTGCCTACTTTCTGCTTGTGCTTTCACCTAAACCTCTGACTTTACGGGGGGCTCTCCCCCACTACCTCTCTCTGAAAAAAGAGTTAGCTTACAGTTCCAGTTAATAATTCCTGGGTGTGACAGTGTTTAACCTACAAACTCCTTTGGAAATCCTCTAGCCTGCCTGAATAGGTTTTCCCGCCACATGTGATTGTTCAGAGCCTCCCAACTGTGAGAGGCAGGAGATGTT
>NW_011427709.1:0-513 GCF_000754665.1 Bison bison bison
GATCATGCACTGATCACGTGTCTCGATCATCACTGATCACGTGCCTGGTCATGCACAGATAACGTGACTCATCATGAACGGATCACGAGGATATCATGCACTGTTCCCGTGGCTGATCATACAACTATCACGAGACTGATTCTGCACTGATCACGTGGCTATCATGCACTGATCACGAGGCTGATCATACACTGCTCACGGAAGTGATCATGCAATGATCTTGTGGCTATCATGCACTGCTCACATGGTTGATCATGAAATGATCACGTCGTTACAATGTACTGGTCACCTGACTGATCATGCACTGATCACGTGACTATCATTCACTGCTCACGTGGCTGATGATGAAATGGTCACGTAGCTACCATGTACTGGTCACGTGACTGATCATGCACTGATCACGTAATTGATCATGCACTGATCACCTGGCTTATCATTCATTGATTACGTGGCTGATCATGCACTGATACCGTGACTCAGCATGGACTGATCACATGACTATCATGTAGTGAT
>NW_011427710.1:0-593 GCF_000754665.1 Bison bison bison
GTACATTATGTGCATCTGTAAGAGTCAGTGTTTTAACCTAAGTGGTATTAGATAAAATGTAGTTGTCTCATGGTGCCAGGCTTATAGAATTCTGTAGTTGGTTTGTGATGGTATTTCCAAAAACTATATTATTAGCATGAAATATTTATTTTACACTAAATAAATATTCAGTTTCAGGGACAAAGGGAGGAAAATATGTTGTTTGAATTTTTTTCAATATTGGTGTAAACTCAGTCTCATATTTGATAAACCTGTATTTAACCTTCTAAGATGTGAGTATTTGTAGAACTATAATAACTAGGAAATTATAATCCTCAAATAACCTGAAAAGAATAATATCAAAACAGTACATGCAATTCATTTTTGTTATTCAGTTCTAAAAGGATATTCAATGAATTTTCCCTTTATCCATGTAATTTGCCTTATTACATTTTCTATACCTATATTTTAATACTACATACTTAGTGATTTTGTTATAAACTGTCTGCTTTATCCCCAGATAAAATATCTTTGAATCAAGCTGTTTCAAAATTAGAAATATGGTCTCACAGTTTAGGCTAATTTAAAACTCGGTTTAATGTTGTAGACACCTT
>NW_011427711.1:0-573 GCF_000754665.1 Bison bison bison
AGTCACGATATCAGTGCCTGCTCAGCCACGTGATCACTGACGGCACAGTCACGTGATCAGCGCCTCTCAGTCACCTGATCACCGTATGATAAACACGTGATACAGTGAACGACCAGCCACGTGATCACTGCATGCGCAGTCAGGTGGTCAGTTCCTGATCAGCCACCTGATCAGTGCGTGCACAGTCCCCTGATCAGTGCCTGTCAGTCACTGATCACTGCCTGATAATCACGTGATCAGTGCCCGAACAGCCACGTCCATCAGTGCATGCGCAGTCACGTGATCAGTGCATGATAGCCACGTGATCAGTGCGTGCACAGTCCCATGATCAGCGCCTGTCAGTCACTGATCATTGCCTGATAAACACGTGATCAGTGCATGATGAGCCATGTGATCAGTGCCCGATCAGCCACGTCATCAGTGCATGCGCAGTCACGTCATCAGTGCATGATAGCCACGTGATCAGTGCATGCTCAGTCACGTGATCTGGACTTGATCCGCCACGTGATCAGTGCCTGCAGAGTCACGTGATCAGGGCTTGCTGAGCTGCGTGATTCCTGCCGGCTCATCTGC
>NW_011427711.1:3745-4516 GCF_000754665.1 Bison bison bison
GCTTATTTGCCTGCTGATTTGCGTGGTTCGTGTCTCCTCAGCTCTTTGAGTATTTTCCTCCTGAGGTCCCTGTTCGGTCGCCACCTGCCGGTGAGCAGCCCCACTGATCCAGGGTATTCGAAGGGAAATGGCCTAGGCGACTATTTATATGCTAATCCGAGATGTCAAGAATAATAGTATGAGGAGAGCTCAGTAGGAAAATTCGGTGGAGAAAAGAGACTGAGTAGCTTGGTTTACGCGGAAGACCAATCAAACTTCAAGACAAGAAGTTTGCACCACTTACGTAGGCCGCAGGCGCCCTCTCGAATAGCGAAAGCTGCCTCACCCTAGACACATTCTCGAGTGGATCTTAGCAGCCCAGGCATAATTAGTAAGCGTGGTGGGTTCCGTGCTCCAGATGGAGACTCAGCTGGAAGTTAAAGGGAAGAATGACAAGGAAGTTTATGAATTGGAGCTGTAAGTTAACTCTTTGACAGAGAGAGCGAGATGGTGGTGGGGGACAGCCCCCAGTGAAATCAGAGGTGAGAGCACAAAGCAATACAGTAGGCAGACTCTGGTTTTTTGGGAGTAGATGCTCGAGAATATCCGTGTGGACTCCTGAGGCTAGATCCCGCATTTGCGTATGCCGAGCCTCCTTCCTCATGACCTTTGTCCAGAGTGGAATGCCTCCCCGGCTCCCGGCACATGATCAGTGCATGCTCAGTCACGATATCAGTGACTGCTCAGCCACGTGATCACTGACGGCACAGTCACGTGATCAGCGCCTCTCAG
>NW_011427711.1:8502-9288 GCF_000754665.1 Bison bison bison
CACGTCAACATTGCATGCGCAGTCACGTCATCAGTGCATGCTCAGTCACGTGATCTGTACTTGATCAGCCACGTGATCAGTGCCTGCAGAGTCACGTGATCAGGGCCTGCTGAGCTGCGTGATTCCTGACGGCTCATCTGCATGACAATTGCCATCTGAGCTGCGTGATTCCTGTCGGCTCATCTGCTTGACAATTGCCAGCTGAGCTGCGTGATTCCTGCCTGGTCACGTGCTTGATTATTGCCAATTGAGCAGCATGATTCGTCACTGCTGAGCTCCATGCTTATTGCCTGCTGATTGCGTGGTTCGTGTCTGCTCAGCTCTTTGAGTATTGCCTCCTGAGGTCCCTGTTCGGTCGCCACCTGCCGGGGACCAGCCCAAACTGACACATGGTATTCGAAGGAGAGATGGCCTAGGCGACTATTTATATGCTAATCCGAGATGTCAAGAATAATAGTATGAGGAGAGCTCAGTAGGAAAATTCGGTGGAGAAAAGAGACTGAGTAGCTTGGTTTACGCGGAAGACCAATCAAACTTCAAGACAAGAAGTTTGCACCACTTACGTAGGCCGCAGGCGCCCTCTCGAATAGCGAAAGGTGCCTCACCCTAGACACCTTCTCGAGTGGGTCTTACCAGCCCAGGCATAGTTAGTAAGCGTGGTGGGTTCCACGCTCCAGATGGAGACTCAGCTGGAAGTTAAAGGGAAGAATGACAAGGAACTTTATGAATTGGAGCTGTAAGTTAACTCTTTGACAGAGAGAGCGAGATGGTGGTGGGGGACAGC
Organism: Bison bison bison; assembly: GCF_000754665.1. Taxonomy (NCBI): domain Eukaryota; kingdom Metazoa; phylum Chordata; class Mammalia; order Artiodactyla; family Bovidae; genus Bison; species Bison bison. The sequence goes on from NW_011427711.1 coordinate 9,287, forward strand.
CC
>NW_011427712.1:0-749 GCF_000754665.1 Bison bison bison
GATTTGAATACAACCAGTCTGGCCCGCAAAACCTTTAACCACTATACTATCTCACATCAGTTAATTTCATCAATTCATGGAAAAGCTTTATCTTAACACTAAAAGAGTGAACAAGTCATCTAAACACAAAATAAAGGTCTGTTAAATACAATGTATGTAGCTTTAGGACAAAAGCTACATTGTCCTTATTTTGGTCATTTTATATGGGTGTATAAAGACTGGCATTTGGGAGCCGTGGAACAACTTCAAAGAGACAAGACCTATACTTAGGAAGTGCAATTAAAATATGAGCCAATTTGTGATTCAGGTGAGTGGTAAAATCACTGAAGAAGTGAAGCCCACACTGGGTTGAAAGACTGAATGGTAAAACAGTGTGGGGAGAGAATTCCAGACAGGCAGAGGATACAGGCAAAGCCCAAGGAAGAAATAACAGAACAGCAAATATACCAGTTTGATATATTCAGACATTTGACCCAGGATAAATGGCACAAGCTGTAGGCCCACGAACTCTACCAGATTTACAACTATGTTTGTTTGGCTTGCATAACACTTTTAAAGTAATCTATTTTTAAATATAACATACTAACAGAAAAATGCACAAATTATATATGTGCAGCTCACTGAATTCACAAATTTTGAACACACACATGTAACTTCTTACAGATCAAGGAACAGAACACCTACTAGCACCTATAAATCTCTGTCATGCCCCTTTTCCTGACACTGTCCCTGGAAAGTAATCACTATCA
>NW_011427713.1:0-542 GCF_000754665.1 Bison bison bison
CCTCTGCCAAGGGATTTTCCAGGTAAAGATACTGGAGTGGGTTGTCATTTCCTTATCCAGGGGATCTTCCCAACCTAGGGATCGAACCCAGGTCTCCTGCACTGCAGGCAGATTCTTTACCAACTGAGCTACAAGGGAAGCCCCACCCCCAAAACAAAACAAAAACCTCATAACTTTATATAATAAAATACACTGTAAAAGAATTTTTAAAAATTGCTATCATGTTCAAAATGTGAGTTTAGTACACTTCCTCTTTGTTGTTAGTAGAAACTTATTTTAATTTTTCCAAGCTTACTAGAGGACGAATAAAATACTTTTGTCTCTAAGAAATAAAAGGGATTCAGAAACACTGTCCACAAAGCTCCATGAGAAAATCGAATACTCTTTTCCGAAACATCAATACCAGTATCATAAATGTTTTCCTTGATTAGCTGAAAACAGGTATCATCTCTTAAGAATTACTTTTAAGAGTGTAAAAGAGGCATTCCTTTAACAATTATTATGTACAAGTCTAGGACTTGTGAGCTTTTTAATTCCCCACC
>NW_011427714.1:0-511 GCF_000754665.1 Bison bison bison
TTTTGCAATCAGGCATACTTCATAATGTTCTGAATATTCAGTCAATAATTGCATTTTTTGAATGCATATGTGCTGTCCTGAGTCATGTCTGACTCTGTGACCCCTGTACTGTAGCACACCCAGGTTCCTCTGTCCATGTGTCGGGGGAGTGTGTAATTTCCTAAGTTCTGTCACGTCACAACAAAAATTTGAAGCAATGGACGGACCAGTGTTACAGTCCTCCGACTGAGCAGTGTTAAAGCTGTTGGACAGGCCACTGTTACAGCTCTGTGTTACAGCTCAGTTTTATTTAGAAAGTAAAGGAAAATACATTCTTGAGGTGTGAGGGAATGCCAACCCAAAAGATGCGAAGAGAAGAGAGGCCCCAAACCCAATTTTGGCTCCTCTTTTTATAGTTTTTTCTCCTCCCCCTGGGCCTGCCCTATGTAAATTGGGCTAGCCAGGAGTGCTGTTTGTTTCACCTGAGGTCCTCATTCCGGTCCTCAGACCTTCCTTTGTTCTATTTCATAGG
>NW_011427715.1:0-606 GCF_000754665.1 Bison bison bison
GTCCCAGCTCTGTGAGATCCTGGGTGGTTCAAAGTAACCTTCTCTTTTCCTGTGTTCCCATCTGTGGAATGGGTACTCATCCTGGTCTGTCTGCCTACCTACCACTCATCAGGTTGTGAGAATCGAAAGGAGCTATCTGTGTGTGGGTTCTTACTACAACTGAAGGTGCTCTGCAAACAGGCAATTTGGTAGTTACATATCATTCAGGGTTTATGTTCTTTCTTTTTATCTCTGTTCTGGCTTAAGCTGTTACATCCCTGCAACCCATTTCCCCCACAAAGGCAGTCACTTCAGCAGAGCAAATGGAGGGAGACACATGAAGCTCTCAGAGGTAAGGGGAAAGCTGCCCTCACCTCTCTCCTAGGAGGGAGCCACAGCTTAGGAGTCAGATGGACCCAGGTTCAAACTCTGTTTTGTTTTTTCTGTTTGGCTGGTCTGGATTTAATGTTTATATAAAATAAATGTGGTTTGGGATTTCTGACTCATCAGATAAAATCTAGATATTAAAGCAATTCAGCCACTCAAAGAACCAACCATGAAGTCTGAAACACCAGTGTTTTCAGGGCATCAGGACTCGCAATCTCTACCTTCTTATATTCTATGAAC
>NW_011427716.1:0-520 GCF_000754665.1 Bison bison bison
CCCACAGAGGCAATCCAAGCTGTCTAGAATTCAGGGATCCAACGAGGACTACGGAAAGGAAAGATGACCTGACCTAGGAGGGCCATGATATTCTATAGAACCGGACAAAGTTGGTTTGCAAGGAAACTTGATTCCTTGGAACCCGGAAAGCTGGTTCTTTTCATATGCAATTCCAAACCAGGAGCTCCTTCCCAAAGCCTGCCTGGCCGCCAGCCCCACCCCCCACTCCCCAGAAAAAACGGCTCAAAGAAATCTTTTCCATCTCAGGCGGAAAACTGGAAGATGTCTTGTCTTGTCTGCCTGGATTGATGTCTGTGTCAGTGTGAGCCTTGTGATTTTTGATAATAGTGCTCAAGTTCTGAGTTCTTATTTCAATGGTCTCAAGACAAGGCAGCCCTTGCAAACCAAACTGCTTCCAATACAAGAAAACTTTGACCTCAGGGAATGTCAGAGTCCCGTGAACTGGGAACTAGTCAATATGAAATATCTAGTAGTTTTGTTTTTGCTCTCTACTGTAGAC
>NW_011427717.1:0-566 GCF_000754665.1 Bison bison bison
ACCACAGCTTTCTTATCCATTCGTCTGCTGATGGACATCTAGGTTGCTTCCATGTCCTGGCTATTAGAAACAGTGCTGTGATGAACATTAGTGGTACACGTGTCTCTTTCAATTCTGGTTTCCTTGGTGTGTATGCCCAGCAGTGGGATTGCTGGGTCATAATTAATCCTTTAATTTTCAATTTTACAACCTATTACCTTGCAAAATATGACCCTATTTTTAAAGCATATTTCATATTTTTAAATATATTTTGTGATTGATTGTGTTTTGTATTTTTAATATTGTATTTCAGAGAGTCTACCCTCTACTCTAGTATTTTTTTTTACTTAAATTAATTTACTTGTTTTAATTGGAGGCTAATTACTTTACAAAATTGTAGTGGTTGTTGCCATACATTGACATGAATCAGCCATGGATGTATCAGTTCAGTTCAGTTCAGTTGCTCAGTTGTGCCCGACTATTTGCGACCCCACACGCTGCAGCATGCCAGGCCTCCGTGTCCATCAACAACTGCTGGAGTCTACCCAAACCCATGTCCATTGAGTCGGTGATGCCATCCAAACATC
>NW_011427718.1:0-533 GCF_000754665.1 Bison bison bison
CAGAGTCTCTAAGTGTTGGGCTTGAAGATAAAGCACTTTATTTTATTTTGCTTATTTATTTTTTGGTTGCCCTGGGTGTTCATTGCTGCTCCTGGGCTTTCTCTAGTTGCGGTGAGTGGAGGCTACTCTCTAGTTTCAGTGTACGGGCTTCTCTCTGCCATGGTTTCTCTTGTTGCAGAGCACCAGCTCTGGTTGCTAGGGTTGCAGGCTTCAATAGTTGCGGTACACAAGCTTAGCTGCTCCATGGCATGTGGGATCTTCCCAGTCTAGGGATTGAACCCACGTGTCCAGTATTGTAAGGCAGACTTTTAACCACTGGACCACCAGGCAAGCCCAAGACACACATTTTATTTTTAAAAGACATTAGTTTTTTGTTGTTGTTGTTGCACTGGGTCTTCATTGCTGCATTCAGGCTTTCTCTAGCTGTGATGAGTGGAGCTTCTCTCTGGTTATGGTGCATTGGCTTCTCATTGAGGTGATTTCTCTTGTTGCAGAGCACAGGCTGTAGGTGTGCAGGCTTCAGTAGTTGCAGC
>NW_011427719.1:0-561 GCF_000754665.1 Bison bison bison
TTCAACTCCCTACCCGTATAAATTCTACGCCCAAATGGTGAGCAGCACAAGCTTACAACAGACACCCTTCACAGCATCAAGCGCCCATCACCAACCAGTCATTTTCTAACTTACCCTGAGGAATGGCTCACGGACCCTGTAGTCGGCGTGTGGCCTGTGCCTTTATTTCCTCCCCTCCTTCTTTTGGTCAGGCCATATTTGCAATTCAGCACCCGGCGCTTTCGTTTTCAGTGTTTACATTAACTTGAAGCTGTTAACCTAGTTGTGGTGCAGAATGTTTCAGACAGTGCCAGAGGCTATAAATAAATAACCGTTATTTCAGGTCTGCCTGGCAAACAAGCGCCTGGATTCTGTTGAGGCCCCAGAGACCATGACTGCTGCAGCCCTAAATACCTCAAACAGGGCTAAAAAGCAGGTATTCTCAAGGAATACTAAGCATATGCACTCTAGGTGACACAGTTATGTCTTCCCATCGACATACATCTCCGGATCACCATGGAGACCAATAAATAGACCTCTCTGTCATACCCATTTGGAATAAACTACAGCTAACCTGAGCCC
>NW_011427720.1:0-707 GCF_000754665.1 Bison bison bison
GCCTCTCGGGACTCCACGGGGTTTGGTGCATTGGAAGAGGGCCTCATCTCCAGTTGAGGCAGGAACCTCAGGGTTCCTCTGATTTCAGACTCCGATCGCAGGGTCCCTGCAGACTGGGGACAGGAGAGTCAGGCCTCGTCTTGGGTTGAGGCATGGAACTCCGCTTGCCTCTCGAGGTGTCCCCGGGGAGAGAGGCCACTTGTCGAGCGGTATTTGGAACCTGGGGGTCTTTTCCGGACGATGCACGGGCGAGTCACTGCCCCTTCGTGTTGACTTCATTCACAGGGTGGAGTTCGGAGAGGTGTCCGGGCATCGGGTTCTTACCAAGAGGGGACCGGGAAATCGGGGTGCTTCGCAATGTGGAAGCACCCACGAGGCCACGTCTGGAATGTCGTCGTGAGACCGGCCTCATCCTGAGGTGCGACCGGAAGGTCGGGAACCCTTCCAGACAAAGCGAGGGGAGTCGACCCTCCTGTGGAGATCAGGAGGGTAGAAGGGGCTCAGAGGAAGTGGTGCCGGAAAACCTCGGTGTTCCTCCCCGAGGGAGACCGGGATGCCGCGGAACTTCGTGGGGGCGCATCAAGGGTGCCAAGTACCGTTTCGACCTCCAATTCCTAACGTGGGACTTCTCCTGAGACGCTGTAGCGGGAAATGGCTTCATCTTGCGATGACGGGGGAACCACGTGGTTTTTCTCGAGTTGCGGCGG
>NW_011427721.1:0-516 GCF_000754665.1 Bison bison bison
AAAGGGAGTCAAGCCTCCTGAGGCGTTTGGAGAGAGGTCGCGAGGTTGGCCTCTAGGCCATGCGGGAGACGAAGGCCCTCATCTCCGCGATGACGGGGGAGTCTCGGGGTGGTTCTCGAGCGGCGGCCCCAGGGTGCGGTTTCTCACGAGGTACGACGGCGAGGTCAGTGAGCCTCTCGTGGGGCGCCAGGGAAGTCGGGTCTCCATGCGAGTGGCGAGGGGGAGCGCGTCATTGCTCTCGAGTCATGGTAGGGGAACCTGGCCTCGAGACGTGTTGAAGAAGGTCTCTCGAGGTCTTTCTCGGGTTGAGGCAGGAAACCCTGGCTTCCCTCGACTTGTGCAGGTGACCTCAGGGGGCTTCTCATGGTGGCTCTGAGAAGTCAGGGAAACTGGGAGTTGGGGGGGGGGGTGGGCCGTCGTCGGGGACTCCGACGGGGGTTTGGTGTGGCAGTTGGAAGAGGGCCTCGATCTCCAGTTGAGGCAGGAACCTCAGTGTTCCTCTGATTTCAGACTCCG
>NW_011427722.1:0-669 GCF_000754665.1 Bison bison bison
ATCCCGAATTCCCCGTCGTAACTCGAGAATCCCGCCGCAACTCGAGAAAAACCACGTGGTTCCCCCGTCATCGCAAGATGAAGCCCTGTCCCGCTACAGCGTCTCAGGAGAAGGCCCACGTTAGGAATTGGAGGTCGAAACGGTACTTGGCACCCTTGATGCGCCCCCACAAAGTTCCCCGGCATCCCGGTCTCCCTGGAGAGGAACACCGAGGTTTTCCGGCACCACTTCCTCTGAGCCCCTTCTACCCTCCTGATCTCCACAGGAGGGTCGACTCCCCTGCTTGGTCTGGAAGGGGTTCCCGACCTTCCGGTCGCACCTCAGGATGAGGCCGGTCTCACGACGACATTCCAGACGTGGCCTCGCGGGTGCTTCCACATTGCGAAGCACCCCGATTTCCCGGTCCCCTCTAGATAAGAACCCGATGCCCGGACACCTCTCCGAACTCCACCCTGTGAATGAAGTCAACACGAAGGGGCAGTGACTCGCCCGAGCATCGACCGGAAAGACCCCCAGGTTCCAAATACCGCTCGACAAGTGGCCTCTCTCCCCGGGGACACCTCGAGAGGCAAGCGGAGTTCCATGCCTCAACCCAAGACGAGGCCTGACTCTCCTGTCCCCAGTCTGCAGGGACCCTGCGATCGGAGTCCGAAATCAGAGGAACCCTGA
>NW_011427723.1:0-615 GCF_000754665.1 Bison bison bison
GCATGCAGCTGAGCAAGCGCTAACCCTTCGATTCAGCAGACCCTGATCACGTGACTGAGCAGGCCCTCGATCACGTGGCTGAGCATGCGCTGATCACGTGACTGAAGCATGCACTGATCACGTGACTGAGAGGCACTGATCACGTGACTGAGAGGCACTGATCACGTGACTGAGCATGCACTGATCACGTGACTGAGAGGCACTGATCACGTGAACTGAGAGGCGCTGATCACGTGACTGAGGGGCGCTGATCAACGTGACTGAGAGGACGCTGATCACGTGGCTAACATGCACTGATCACGTGCTTCAGGAGGCAATAATCAAAGAGCTGAGCAGGCACTAATCACTTGGCTAAGAGGGCACTATTCACGGAGAGGAGCAGGAAATCGTCAAGGAGCTGAGCAAACTGTAATGAAGTGGTTAAGCAGACTCTAAACACGTGACGCAGCAGGCTCTACACCCGGGACTGAGTCAGACACAATTTGGGCAGCTCAGCAGACACCAATGGTGCAGCTCAGCAGACACAAATGGTGCAGCTCAGCAGACACCAATCATGCAGCTCAGCAGGCAATACTCATGGACTGAGCAGGCAGGGAATCACACAGCTCAGCAGGC
>NW_011427724.1:0-738 GCF_000754665.1 Bison bison bison
GGGCGACAGGGATCTCGGGGTTGCATTCCAGACGCACCCGGGGAGACAGGCATTCATCTCGAGTGGAAGCAAAGAACCCCGCTCTGCTCTCGAATCGCGACGGGTATCTCTTGGAGCTCACTGGGTGGACTCAAGGGAGTCAAGCCTCCTGAGGCGTTTGGAGAGAGGCCGCGAGATTGGTCTCTAGGCCATGCAGGAGACGAAGGCCCTCATCTCTCGATGACGGGGGAATCTCGGGGTTGTTCTCGAGCGGCGGCCCCAGTGTGCGGTTTCTCACGAGGTACGACGGCGAGGTGAGTGAGCCTCTCGTGGGGCGCCAGGGAAGTCGGGTCTCCATGCGAGTGGCGAGTGGGAGCGCGTCATTGCTCCCGAGCCATGGTAGGGGAATCTGGCCTCGAGACGTGTTGAAGAAGGTCTCTCGAGGTCTTTCTCGGGTTGAGGCAGGAAACCTGGCTTCCTTCGACTTGTGCAGGTGACCTCAGAGGGCTTCTCATGGTGGCTCTGAGCAGTCAGGGAAACTGGAGGTGGGGAGGGGCCTCGTCGGGACTCCACGGGGTTTGGTGCATTGGAAGAGGGCCTCATCTCCAGTTGAGGCAGGAACCTCAGGGTTCCTCTGATTTCAGACTCCTATCGCAGGGTCCCTGCAGACGTGGGGACAGGAGAGTCAGGCCTCGTCTTGGGTTGGAGGCATGGAACTCCGCTTGTCTCTCGAGGTGTCCCCGGGGAGAGAGGCCATTG
>NW_011427725.1:0-569 GCF_000754665.1 Bison bison bison
AAATAGAAAGCCCAAAGATAAGTCCACGCACATATGGACACCTTATCTTTGACAAAGGAGGCAAGAATATACAATGGATTAAAGACAATCTCTTTAACAAGTGGTGCTGGGAAAACTGGTCAACCACTTGTAAAAGAATGAAACTAGACCACTTTCTAACACTTTCTACACAAAAATAAACTCAAAATGAATTAAAGATCTAAATGTAAGACCAAAAACTATAAAACTCCTAGAGGAGAACATAGGCAAAACACTCTCCGACATACATCACAGCAGGATCCTCTATGACCCACCTCTCAGAATATTGGAAATAAAAGCAAAAATAAACAAATGGGACCTAATTAACCTTAAAAGCTTCTGCACAACAAAGGGAACTATAAGCAAGGTGAAAAGACAGCCTTCAGAATGGGAGAAAATAATAGCAAATGAAGCAACTGACAAACAACTAGTCTCAAAAATATACAAGCAACTCCTACAGCTCAATTCCAGAAAACAAATAGACCCAATCAAAAAATGGGACAAAAACTAAATAGACATTCTCCAAGAAGACATACAGATGGCTAACAAAC
>NW_011427726.1:0-553 GCF_000754665.1 Bison bison bison
ATCTGCTTGACAATTGCCAGCTGAGCTGCGTGATTCCTGCCTTGTCACCTGGTTGATTATTGCCAGTTGAGCAGCATGATTCGTCACTGCTGAGCTCCATGCTTATTGCCTGCTGATTGCGTGGTTCGTGTCTGCTCAGCTCTTTGAGTATTGCCTCCTGAGGTCCCTGTTCGGGCGCCACCTGCCGGGGACCAGCCCCAGCTGATCCAGGGTATTCGAAGGAGAGATGGCCTAGGTAACTATTTATATGCTAATCAGAGATGTCAAGAATAATAGTATGAGGATAGCTCAGTAGGATAATTCTGTGGAGAAAAGAGACTGAGTAGCTTGGGAGACCAATCAAACTTCAAGACAAGAAGTTTGCACCACTTCCGTAGGCCGCAGACGCCCTCTCGAATAGCGGAAGATGCCTCACCCTAGACACATTCTCGAGTGGGTCTTAGCAGCCCAGGCATAATTAGTAAGCGTGGTGGGTTCCACGCTCCAGATGGAGACTCAGCTGGAAGTTAAAGGGAAGAATGACAAGGAACTTTATGAACTGGAGCTGTAAGTT
>NW_011427727.1:0-1238 GCF_000754665.1 Bison bison bison
GCAGATGAGCGGGCAGGTGTCGCAGTGCTCAGCTGGCGATTATCAAGAATATGAGTGGGCAGGTGTCGCGAGGCTCAGCTGGCGATTATCAGGCAGATAAGCCGGCAGGTGACGCATGGCTCAGCTGGAGATTATGAGGCAGATGAGCGGACAGGTGTCACCTGGCTCAGATGGCGAATATCAAGCAGATGAGCGGGCAGGTGTCGTGTGGCTCAGCTGTCGATTATCAGGCAGATGAGCCGGCAGGTGACGCATGGCTCAGCTGGCGATTATCAGGCAGGATGGAGCGGACAGGTGTCACCTGGCTAAGCTGGCGATTATCAGGCAGATGAGCGGACAGGTGTCACCTGGCTAAGCTGGCGATTATCAGGCAGATGAGTGGGCAGGTGCCGCACGGCTAAGATGCCGATTATCAGGCAGATGAGCGGGCAGGTGACGCATGGCTCAGCTGGCGAATATCAAGCAGATGAGCGGGCAGGGGTCGCGGGGCTCAGCTGGCGAATATCAAGCAGATGATTGGGCAGGTGTCGCGAGGCTCAGCTGGCCATTATCAAGCATATGAGCGGGCAGGTGATGCATGGCTCAACTGTCGATTATCAGGCAGATGAGCGGGCACGTGTCAGGCGGCTCAACTGGCGATTATCAAGCAGATGAGCGGGCAGGTGTCAGGCGGCTCAACTGGCGATTATCAGGCAGATGAGCGGGAAGGTGCCACGCGACTCAGCTGGCGATTATCAGGCAGATGATCGGTCAGGTGTCGCGGGGCTCAGCTGGCGATTATCAAGCAGATGAGCGGGCACGTGTCAGGCGGCTCAGCTGGCGATTATCAGGCAGATGAACGGGCAGGTGTCGCGGGGCCCAGCTGGCGATTATCAAGCAGATGAGCGGGCAGGTGTCGAGGGGCTGAGCTGGCGATTATCAACCAGATGAGCGGGCAGGTGTCGCAAGGCTCAGCTGGCGATTATCAAGCAGATGAGCAAGCAGGGGTCGCACGGCTCAGCTGGCGATTATCAAGCAGATGATAAGGCAGGTGTCGTGTGGCTCAGGTGGCGATTATCATGTAGATGAGCGGGCAGGTGTCATGTGGCTCAGCTGGCGATTATCAAGCAGATGAGCGGGCAGGTGTCGTGTGGCTCAGCTGGCGATTATCAAGCAGATGAGCCGGCAGGGGTCGCGCGGCTCAGCTGGCGATTATCAAGCAGATGATAAGGCAGGTGTCGTGTGGCTCAGGTGGCGAT
>NW_011427728.1:0-668 GCF_000754665.1 Bison bison bison
CCGGTCTCACGACGACATTCCAGACGTGGCCTCGTGGGTGCTTCCACATTGCGAAGCACCCCGATTTCCCGGTCCCCTCTTGGTAAGAACCCGATGCCCGGACACCTCTCCGAAATCCACCCTGTGAATGAAGTCAACACGAAGGGGCAGTGACTCGCCCGTGCATCGTCCGGAAAAGACCCCCAGGTTCCAAATACCGCTCGACAAGTGGCCTCTCTCCCCGGGGACACCTCGAGAGGCAAGCGGAGTTCCATGCCTCAACCCAAGACGAGGCCTGACTCTCCTGTCCCCAGTCTGCAGGGACCCTGCGATCGGAGTCTGAAATCAGAGGAACCCTGAGGTTCCTGCCTCAACTGGAGATGAGGCCCTCTTCCAATGCACCAAACCCCGTGGAGTCCCGAGACGGCCCCCCCCCCACACCTCCAGTTTCCCTGACTTCTCAGAGCCACCATGAGAAGCCCCCTGAGGTCACCTGCTCAAGTCGAGGAAGCCAGGGTTTACTGCCTCAACCCGAGAAAGACCTCGAGAGACCTTCTTCCACACGTCTCGAGGCCAGGTTCCCCTACCATGACTCGAGAGCAATGACGCGCTCCCCTCGCCACTCGCATGGAGACCCGACTTCCCTGGCGCCCCACGAGAGGCTCACTGACCTCGCCGTCGTACCTCGT
>NW_011427729.1:0-647 GCF_000754665.1 Bison bison bison
ATCACTCATGATTGGACAGACTCAACTCCAAACTACAACGAGGTTCCACTTCACATTAGTCAGAATGGTCCTCATGGAAAAGTCTGTAGATAACAAATGCTGGAGAGGATGTGGAGAAAAGGGAACTCGCCTCCACCGTTAGTAGGAATGTGAGTTGGTAGAGCCACTATGGAAAAGAGTATGGAGGTTCCTAAAGGAACTAAAACTAGAAGTACCATATTCAGCAGTCCCACTCCCAGGCATATATCCACCAAAAGTATAACTGAACAAGATACATGCACCGTCTGTGCACATATATCTGTGTGTGCGCACGGGTGCGCGCGAGCTCCGGCGTTCTCCGGCGAGGATGGGGGTGGGGTGGGGTGGGGGTGGGGCTGCGGCTGGGGCTGGAGCTGGTGCAGCCCCCTGGGATTGCCTGAGGCACGCCAAGGGAGCCCCAAACGGAGACCCGCGGGACGGTGGGGTGGGGTGGGGTGGGGGTGGGCTGGGGCTGGAACTGGTGCAGCCCCCTGGGATTGCCTGAGGCACGCCAAGGAGCCCCAGACAGAGACCCGGGACGGTCGTCTGGTTTCCTGGAAGCCAAATGCGGAGGGGCTCGCGGGCCGCGCGGAGGCAACCCAGGTCTGCAGCGGGAGTCAGTGCCCTGG
>NW_011427730.1:0-540 GCF_000754665.1 Bison bison bison
ACAGCCACCATGAGAAGCCCCCTGAGGTCACCTGCACAAGTCGAGGGACCCCAGGGTGTCCTGCCTCAACCCGAGAAAGACCTCGAGAGACCTTCTTCAACACGTATCGAGGCCAGATTCCCCTACTATGACTTGAGAGCAATGACGCGCTCCCCCTCGCCATTCGCATGAAGACCCGACTTCCTTGGCGCCCCACGAGAGGCTCACTGACCTCGCCGTCGTACCTCGCGAGAAACCGCACACTGGGGCCGCCGCTCGAGAACAACCCCGAGCCTCCCCCGTCATCGCGACTTGAGGGCCTTCGTCTCCTGTATGGCCTAGAGACCAATCTCTCGACCTCTCTCCAAACGCCTCAGGAGGCTTGACTCCCTTTAGTCCACCTGTGAGCTCCAAGAGATACCCGTCGCGACTCGAGAGCAGAGTGGGGTTCTTTGCTTCCACTCGACATGAATGCCTGTCTCCCCGGGTGTGTGTGGAATGCAACCGTGAGATCCCTGTCGCCCCTGGAGAGGAACATTGGCTTCTGGACACAAGCCTAGA
>NW_011427731.1:0-591 GCF_000754665.1 Bison bison bison
CCCATAAGGATAACAGCTGATCTTTTCAATAGAAACTCTTCAAGCCAGGAGGGAATGGCAAGACAAACTTAAAGTGATGAAAGAAAATAACCTACAGCCTAGATTATTGTACCCAGCAAGGATCTCATTCAAATATGAGGGAGAAATCAAAAGCTTTTCAGACAAGCAAAAGCTGAGAGAATTCAGCACCATCAAACCAGCTCTCCAACAAATACTAAAGGATATTCTCTAGACAGGAAACACAAAAACGGTGTATAAAATTCGAACCCAAAACAATAAAGTAAATGGCAACGGGATCATACTTATCAGTAATTACCTTAAACGTAAATGGGTTGAATGCCCAACCAAAGACAAGACTGGCTGAATGGATACAAAAACAAGACCCCTACATATGTTGTCTACAAGAGACCCACCTCAAAACAGGGGACACATACAGACTGAAAGTGAAGGGCTGGAAAAAGATTTTCCATGCAAATAGGGACCAAAAGAAAGCAGGAGTAGCAATACTCATATCAGATAAAATAGACTTTAAAACAAAGGCTGTGAAAAGAGACAAAGAAGGTCACTACATAATGATCAAAGGATCAATCC
>NW_011427732.1:0-637 GCF_000754665.1 Bison bison bison
ATAGATGCACACGGAGAAAGCGGTTCTCCACGTCAGCGGAGGCCAGCGCTCCTTGTTTTCTGGTTCCCTGAGGGAAGGCACAGACAATGGATCCGGCCAACGTGACTGGTACTGTGAAGCTGTCCAAGGTGATGGGAGAAGGCAGAACACAGGCGCCTGTCACTCAGCTGGCCACAGCGAGCAAATCCTGGGTCCTGCCCTTGCCCAAACCCCCGACAAATACTCCTGAGCGCACATCTCGGTTCCTGCACCGAACCAGGCCAGGTCCTGCACTTCTTCAAGCCCCCGACCGACACTCCTGGGCCTGCATCGGACTCTCAGGCTTGTTCCTGGCCTTAGTCAAGCCCCCGGAACACATTCCTGAGCCCACAACGCGCTCTGTACCCCTGAACTACGGTGTGTCCTCCCCTTGTTCAAGCCCCCAGGAAACACTACTGAGCCCGCATCTCACTCGCTGCATTGAACCTGGCTGGCTCCTTGTCTTGTTCAAGCCCCCGACAGATACTCCGGAACCCACATCTCGGTCCCTGCTAGTGATCCCGGCTGGGTGCTGCCCTTGTTCCCGACCCCGACAAATACTCCTGAGCCCACATCTCGGGCCCTGCACTGAATCGGGTGGGCCCTGCCCATCTTCCAG
>NW_011427733.1:0-613 GCF_000754665.1 Bison bison bison
AGGCTCACTGACCTCGCCGTCGTACCTCGTGAGAAACCGCACCCTGGGGCCGCCGCACGAGAACCACCCCGAGACTCCCTCGTCATCGCGGAGATGAGGGCCTTCGTCTCCTGCATGGCCTAGAGGCCAACCTCGCGACCTCTCTCCAAACGCCTCAGGAGGCTTGACTCCCTTTAGTCCACCCAGTGAGCTCCAAGAGATAGCCGTCGCGACTCGAGAGCAGAGCGGGGTTCTTTGCTTCCTCTCGAGATGAATGCCTGTCTCCCCGGGTGCGTCTGGAATGCAACCCCGAGATCCCGGTCGCCCCTGGAGAGGAACATTGGTTTCTGGACACAAGCCCAGATGATGTCTATTGGCCATGCAGCCACTCGAGAGCAATCCCCAGCTTTCTTTCGCAACTCGAATGGAAAATTGGACTTCCCTGGGCCAACACAAGAGGCATCCCGAATTCCCCGTCGTAACTCGAGAATCCCGCCGCAACTCGAGAAAAACCACGTGGTTCCCCCGTCATCGCAAGATGAAGCCCTTTCCCGCTACAGCGTCTCAGGAGAAGTCCCACGTTAGGAATTGGAGGTCGAAACGGTACTTGGCACCCTTGATGCGCCCCCACAAA
>NW_011427734.1:0-565 GCF_000754665.1 Bison bison bison
AGTTTCTTTTTGTATAATAAACTTTATTTAGCCCCTGTGAACATTTAGGAGTTATAGGTGATTTTAAGGTTGCCTGGCTCTTGATTTTTCAAGATCCTGGTTGAAAATCTTGGTTGCTCAGTTTATTCAGGATATTAGTTGTAGTTCTGTGAGTTAATATATCAAGCATCAAAACCAGCAAAGCACATTTCCACTTGACTCATTTTAATTTCTATGAATCACATGTGGAATTACAATTACGTGTTTTGCTTATAGTAACAAATATTGCTGTATTTTTTTCAAAAGGTTGTAGATGTGAATTTAATTCTGACTCTGCCACTTTCTTTCATTTTAATTTTCTAGCAAGTTGTATAATCTCTTTGAACCTCAGTTTTCAAATCTGTAAAATGTGTGCGATAATATTAAAGAACTGGTTTGAAGCCCAAAAGAGATAACATAAGTCAAATGTATAACAGAGTACCTAAGCGATGATTGCTTTTATTACCATTACTCCTTATCCACTGGTTTCAGAGAACTGAGGTGAAAGAATATATTACACTACAAGTAAATTTAAGACAGTCCCACT
>NW_011427735.1:0-703 GCF_000754665.1 Bison bison bison
AAATGAGGCAGCAGGAAAGAAACACTCTTCTTTCACAGGTCAGATTCTCAAGGTTCCTGAGTCGTTTTGCCTACGTGGAAATCCATGAGACTCTAAGGAGCTGTTGAAAAGCAATCTTGGTCCTGAACACCTGACAGAGTGAAACAGATGTAGTTCTTTCAGATTTGCAAAACGAGGGAGGAAAATAAAAATCCTGCGGGAGGTAGGAAGGGCCACTGATTCTTTCACGGGGATTTTTCTCTGAGTTGTTTACTGGCAGATCTTTTTGTGAGATAGAGAAAGGTTTGTGATTGTATATGTTTTACACAATGACGCTCAGCTTGCCGTCCCCCAGCTTCAGACTTGGAGAAGGTCTGACTCGATGATGCTGGCAAATGCTTTCAACGTTATTCCCATCACATTAACTGATCACTCAGCTAATGGATCGGGGCAGTAGAGGTTGGGAGAGGAGGCACCAGACTTTAGAGCACCTCTTTTCAGAGTGTAGATGCGGGACTACCTGCATCAGGATTACCTGGGGATGGCTTCCTTATAAAGCAGATTCCTGGCTCCAGAATAAAACCACTAATTCAGAATCCCTGGGGATGAGATCTGGGGATCTATAGTTTAGTGAGCTGCTTAGGTAATTTTCTGCAGTGCATTAGAGATGGGAGGGAGCATTAGAGTATGGTGCAAGGCTGAGCTCTGGACAGCCTTCCTCTTT
>NW_011427736.1:0-660 GCF_000754665.1 Bison bison bison
GACCTCTCTCCAACGCCTCAGAGGCTTGATCCCTTTAGTCACCCAGTGAGCTCCAGAGATACCCGTCGCGACTCGAGAGCAGAGCGGGGTTCTTTGCTTCCACTCGACATGAATGCCTGTCTCCCCGGGTGTGTCTGGAATGCAACCCTGAGATCCCTGTCGCCCCTGGAGAGGGACATTGGCTTCTGGACACAAGCTTAGATGAGGTCTATTGGCCCTGCAGTCACTCGAGAGAAATCCCCAGCTTTCCTTCGCAACTCGAATGGAAGATTGGACTTCCCTGGGCCAACACGAAGGGGCATCCTGAACTTCCCCGTCGTAATTCGAGAATCCTGCTACACCTCGAGAAAACCACGTGGTTCCCCGTCATCGCAAGATGTAGCCCTGTGCCGCTACAGCGTTTCAGGAGAAGTCCCACTTTAGGAATTGGAGTTCAAAACGGTACTTGTCACCCTTGATGCGACCCACAAAGTCGCCCCGACATCCCGGTCTCCCTCGAGAGGAACACCGTAAGTTTTCCGGCACCGCATCCTCTGAGCCTCTTCCTACCCTCCTGATCTGGACAGGAGGGTCGACTCCTCTGTCTTTGTCTGGGAACGGGGTTCCCGACCTTCCGGTCGCACCTCAGGATGAGGCCGGTCTCACGACGACATTCCAGAC
>NW_011427737.1:0-710 GCF_000754665.1 Bison bison bison
CAGAGGCATGGACCTTGCTCAGTATATCCCTTCCCAAAAGGGGTGAGGGAGATTCTGGCACAATCAGAAACTTGTGTGAAAACAGCACAGAATCCCAGTTGCAAGATAAAGAATAACTGAAATAATACCTTTTGGCTTGTCCAGACAGTCCCATTACGGAAGCGGATCGGGAAGAAAGTGGGCCAGGGGCTTCAGTAAGCACAGAATAAGTTGCCCCAGTATCTAAAAGGAAATCGACAGATTGGCCCCCCACAATTATTAATACTCGGGGTTCCTCAGGTGTAATTAGGATGGGAGCTTGTGTGGGGACCCCCGGGCACCTTCAGTCCTGATTGTCTTGAGAGTCCGACCCCGGAGACCTACGCCTCTGGGGGCAGTCTCTCTTCCGGTGTGGTCTTTTGCAGACCGGACATGGAGCCAGGGGCGGCTAAGATGCCTGAGGGCAATCCCATCCCTTTTCACCTGGGCCCCTCTGGGCATTTTTCTCAGGCTGTTTAAGAATGTTTTTCATAGCCATGGCGAAGGCTTCCGCCTTTTCCTTTGTCTTTTTTTGCCTTTCTTTCTTTTCCTCTATATTTCCTACCATAATAGACTGTCTGAGCCAGTTGTAACAGAGTATCTAAAGACTGATTTAGTCCATACACCCATTTTAATAGTTTACCGTGGATATCTGGAGCCGACTGAGTGAGAAATCTATCCTTTAAGATCAC
>NW_011427738.1:0-527 GCF_000754665.1 Bison bison bison
CTCGTACAGCAGATTTCTACAAGTTAGGGCTTTTCAAATGCTCTAGAAGCATGTGAACGTTCAGTAGGCTCCATTTTCATTTCAAAGAAAGATCGTTTGACTTCCATAGCAAAGGTGGAGACCTTCCAACGTTGAGTCCAATACTTATACCTTGACCATTTCAGGCAAGTCTTGTGGTTCCTTCTGGAGGTGTGTGGCTCTTGCAGAAATGTGAAGATCTTCCATCGTCCTCAGACTTTGGTGTCATTTGCAATCATCCAGAAAGCTTCCAGGTCTAGGTTCCAGACCACCAGCACACACAGTCAGTAGCCAACGGAGTGGACTCCAGGAATACGTGTTGTTCACCGGCATTACCGTTGATATTGTTGCTGCACACTCAATGCAGTGGGCAGGGCCTGGATTGTCCACTGGGTCTCATGTGGAATGGAAAGAGGGCTCCCCCCGACACACACACCACCCCCACCCCCACTCGTTGACAGCCCTTGTGACGAGAAACGGTCCCCGAAACAAGAATCAGACAAACCAGA
>NW_011427739.1:0-621 GCF_000754665.1 Bison bison bison
GACTGGGGACAGGAGAGTCAGGCCTCGTCTTGGGTTGAGGCATGGAACTCCGCTTGCCTCTCGAGGTGTCCCCGGGGAGAGAGGCCACTTGTCGAGCGGTATTTGGAACCTGGGGGTCTTTTCTGGACGATGCCCGGGCGAGTCACTGCCCCTTCGTGTTGACTTCATTCACAGGGTGGAGTTCGGAGAGGTGTCCGGGCATCGGGTTCTTACCAAGAGGGGACCGGGAAATCGGGGTGCTTCGCAATGTGGAAGCACCCACGAGGCCACGTCTGGAATGTCGTCGTGAGACCGGCCTCATCCTGAGGTGCGACCGGAAGGTCGGGAAACCCTTCCAGACAAAGCAGGGGAGTCGACCCTCCTGTGGAGATCAGGAGGGTAGAAGGGGCTCAGAGGAAGTGGTGCCGGAAAACCTCGGTGTTCCTCTCCAGGGAGACCGGGATGCCGGGGAACTTGTGGGGCGCGATCAAGGGTTCCAAGTACCGTTCGGCCTCCGAATTCCTAACGTGGGACTTCTCCTGAGACGCTGTAGCGGAAAGGCTTCATCTTGCGATGACGGGGACCACGTGGTTTTCTCGAGTTGCGGTCGGGATTCTCGAGTTACGACGGGGAATTCGGGAT
>NW_011427740.1:0-813 GCF_000754665.1 Bison bison bison
CTACCACTCTTGCTGCAATAGGTTTATACGGATTTTGTATTTAATACGTATCTGTGGGAAGAAATTAATACCAAGTTCCAGATTTATCCCTTCCATCCACCAAGGTCCCTGGCTACCATAAGTTTCTTGCCAGTTTGGATGTCCACATCACATTTGTGTGGGCACACACTGCAGTGGATTTCTGTATCCCACCACTCCAATGTATCCCATGATATTTCTTGAAATGTTCCTTCATTTAGTGTGATGATCTCTGGATTTCTCTCTATCGGTGAAGAGGGCCTACTTTCAAATTTCAGTCCTGATTAAAGCTTCATTCCAGACCTATATCACACTTCTTTATCCATTCCTCTATCCAAGTACACTATCTTACCTTTCATTGCTTTGATGTTCTGAATGATGCAGCAGGATCTAGTTTGGGGTGTGTGGTGTTTGAATCTGTTCATGTCTGAATACTGCAGGAGAGGATCTGATTTACCATGCTGTCATGACCTCTTTATTTATTTATTTTTCTTTCATGGGAGTGCACCTTTCTAGTCATGTCCATAGTGGCTCTTACCAGGTCCATTAAAGCATTACCTTAAAGCGTCCACTGTACTACTCCTACTCTGCCATTGATGCCATGTCCAGGATTTGACAGTGGCCCTTTTCCATGCTCAGGCAGAGGTGATAATGTCCTCAGAGTTTAGATGTCTGTATCTCTTAGAATTCACCCTATGTGTCATGTGCTTTTTTAAAGAAACACGGAATTATGTTTAGCTGTTCATATCCTCTTCCTGTTAGCTTCTCCCAAGTTTACTTTACTTATTTTCCCCT
>NW_011427741.1:0-711 GCF_000754665.1 Bison bison bison
GGGTTGCATTCCAGACGCACCCGGGGAGACAGGCATTCATCTCGAGTGGAAGCAAAGAACCCGCTCTGCTCTCGAGTCGCGACGGGTATCTCTTGGAGCTCACTGGGTGGACTAAAGGGAGTCAAGCCTCCTGAGGCGTTTGGAGAGAGGTCGCGAGGTTGGCCTCTAGGCCATGCAGGAGACGAAGGCCCTCACCTCGGCGATGACGGGTAGTCTCGGGTGGTTCTCGAGCGGCGGCCCGACGGGTGCGGTTTCTCACGAGGTACGACGGCGAGGTCAGTGAGCCTCTCGTGGGCGCCAGGAGTCGGGTCTCCATGCGAGTGGCGAGGGCGAGCGCGTCATTGCTCTCGAGCCATGGTAGGGTGCCGGGGACCAGCCCCGGCTGATCCAGGGTATTCGAAGGAGAGACGGCGTAGGCGAAGATCAGGAAACAACTGCTTAATTAAAATGTTAATTAAGGATATAAAGAGTAATAGAATGAGGATAGCTCAGTGGGGAAATTCAGTGGAGAAAAGAGGCTGAAGAATTCAGCCAGAAGGTAAGAGAAAGAACGACATGGTGAGACCAAGTTTCGGTGAACAAGGCCCGCACTTTATTTTTCAAAGTAGTTTTTATACCTTAAGTTATGCATAGAGGATAATGGGGGAAGGGGTAGAGTCTTGCAGCAAACCAGGCTTTCTTCCTGCAAACTTATCATATGCAAACGCTTCG
>NW_011427742.1:0-550 GCF_000754665.1 Bison bison bison
TGTCAGTTGCTTCATTTGCTATTATTTTCTCCCATTCTGAAGGCTGCCTTTTCACCTTGTTAATAGTTTCCTTTGTTGTGCAGAAACTTTTAAGTTTAATTAGGTCCCATTTGTTTATTTTTGCTTTTATTTCCAATATTCTTGGAGGTAGGTCATAGAGGATCCTGCTGTGATGTATGTCTGAGAGTGTTTTGCCTATGTTCTCCTCTAGGAGTTTTTAAGTTTCTGGTCTTACGTTTAGATCTTTAATCCATTTTGAGTTTATTTTGTGTATGGTGTTAGAAAGTGTTCTAGTTTCATTCTTTTACAACTGGTTGACCAGTTTTCCCAGCACCACTTGTTAACGAGATTGTCTTTAATCCATTTGTATACTCTTGCCTCCTTTGTCAAAGATAAGGTGTCCATATGTGCAATGGATTTATCTCTGGGCTTTCTATTTTGTTCCATTGATCTATATTTCTGTCTTTGTGCCAGTACCATACTGTCTTGATGACTGTGGCTTTGTAGTAGAGCCTGAGGTCAGGTAGGTTGATTCCTCCAGTTTCCATTC
>NW_011427743.1:0-726 GCF_000754665.1 Bison bison bison
AAAAACAGATCCATTTGTCCAGTAAAAGCTGTTTTTAGTCCCTTGCACAAAACTGTGATGTTAGCAAGAGAAACAGAATTCAGAATCTGTGTTTATGGCACAAAAACGATTTCTAGATTTAGGTGAATTCAAAATGAGTATCAACTGTTTGCATTGACTTATAGAACCACTCTACATTAAATGAGCAAATTTTAGATCCATTTAGAAACATAAAGAGTTATGTATCAGACTCCTCTACACCAAAAAACGTATGATCGTTTAAAATAGACGGCTTCAAACAGACATATTCATGGGTCTAGGTGCACTTGAATCTAAGCAGCAGAAAACAGTTACTTTATTGATGATAACTTTCTAAAAACTGTATCTGAAAGAATGTCTGTTGTCAGAGAAAATGAAAATATTGAAATAAAAAACAGCTTTGATACTTCTAACATCATTTAGGTATCCATTCATTCAGCTGTCACAGAAGAGCTTTATCACCTAAGACATACAATGCATTCTGTGATTGCGACACTATTTTTGGCAACTGTTTTCTTAAGCTGAGCTTTTCATCTCATGAGCTATTTGTATCCTTGATGATGACAAAGCTGATGCACTTTCTTGAACTCTTAATTTTAGATTCTAGGTATATCAGTGTATAGTTAGGATGAGGCTCTCAGTACCAAGCCTGAACAATAACTTACAAACTTGTGAACGTGTGTTTTACAAGTGACCAAGAACAAACAT
>NW_011427744.1:0-703 GCF_000754665.1 Bison bison bison
GCATATTCTTACTTGTAATTCTTACTTGAATGTTGGTAGAACTGAGCTCTGTAATCCTATTTGGTCCTTAAGTCTTTTAGTCTTTGGGAGGTTTTTTGTGTTTTTTTTTTTTTAAATTAATATTTGAATCTCCTTATTTGTTACTGGACTGTTGAGTTTTTCTTGTTTTAGTCTTGACAGGGTGTATGTTTCTCAGAATTTATTTCTTCTAGGTTTTCCAATTTGTAATTGTTCATCAGTAATAACGGCCCCTTATGATTATGCTTCTTTACTTCCGAGGTATCTGTTGTAATGTCGCTTTCCTTTCTGGGGTTATTTCAGTTTCCTCTCTTTCCTTCTTCCCTTAGGTAAGGGTTTATTGATATTGTTTGCTTCTTTTGAAAAATGCACTTCCAGTTCTTGCACATGCACACTGGGCGTTCTGGCACACGGGCAATGTGTTTAGAGGTGTTGCTTAGCAACAGTCATTCTGGGATGCAAGATTCCAAACCGTTGAGCTTACCTTAAGCAAACCGTTAAGCAAACCGTTAAGCAAACCGTTAAGCTGACAGGCTTCCCTGTCTTGCTTGTGTTGGGTTTAGGGGACTGTGAAGAGCCGAGGGAGAGGTGAGGTGTGTTGGGAGCCCATAGGCTCTGCGATGAAGAAGACTTTTGGCTTCAGGAGTAAGACGGAGGTGTTACCCTTAGGCTCCTCCATCAGCCC
>NW_011427745.1:0-512 GCF_000754665.1 Bison bison bison
AAAAGAACAGAGCAACTCATAGCCCCATTAGTTGTGATGGCTGTTGGACCACGAATGGTGTCTTCCTCTTTAATTTGCATTTCCTTGACACAAGATTCTAAAATTGTCAGACACAGCAGTTCTAGGAGGAGAGGCAGGAATCCATCTTTGCAGCTGATTGCTTTTTGTTCCCTGAAGCCATCCTAAGGCTCATTCAGAGTGATCTCAATGCAAATTTATAGATATTTTTTATATAAGACAGCCCACTGTTTCTGCCAACAACGTTTTTGTTTATTTGGACCCAGTGTGGGTGGAGCAGGGAGCCTTCCTTGTACTAAGCTTGTGGCTGGGAAGAGGGGATTTAGTCAGCCACCATTAGAGGGAAAACTACGTTCAGCATATGTAGAAACAGTTTGTTTTCTTTTTGGCTGATTTGCTGTCACTTATCCACAGAAAACCACCTTGCTCTCTTGCTTTAGGGCCGTATTGTGATGGACTCTGCTAGGTCTCTTCGTCCTGAAGGCTGCATCTCC
>NW_011427746.1:0-516 GCF_000754665.1 Bison bison bison
ATGACAAGGAACTTTATGAATTGGAGCTGTAAGTTAACTCTTTGACAGAGAGAGCGAGATGGTGGTGGGGGACAGCCCCCAGTGAAATCAGAGGTGAGAGCACAAAGCATTACAGTAGGCAGACTCCGGTTTTTTTGGGGGGGAGATGCTCGAGAATATCCGGGTGGACTCCGGAGGCTCGATCCGGTATTTGCGTATGCCGAGCCTCCTTCCTCATGACCTTTGTCCAGAGTGGAATGCCTCCCCGGCTCCCGGCACATGATCAGTGCATGCTCAGTCACGATATCAGTGCCTGCTCAGCCACGTGATCCCTGACGGCACAGTCACGTGATCAGCACCTTTCAGTCACGTGATCACCGTATGATAAACACGTGGTCAGTGAACGACCAGCCACGTGATCACTGCATGCGCGGTCAGTTGGTCAGTTCCTGATCAGCCACCTGATCAGTGCGTGCACAGTCCCCTGATCAGCGCCTGTCAGTCACTGATCACTGCCTGATAAACACGTGATCAGTG
>NW_011427747.1:0-509 GCF_000754665.1 Bison bison bison
GCAAGCAGATTCTTTACCAACTGAGCTACAAGGGAAGCCCCACCCCCAAAACAAAACAAAAAACCTCATAACTTTATATAATAAAATACACTGTAAAAGAATTTTTAAAAATTGCTATCATGTTCAAAATGTGAGTTTAGTACACTTCCTCTTTGTTGTTAGTAGAAACTTATTTTAATTTTTCCAAGCTTACTAGAGGATGAATAAAATACTTTTGTCTCTAAGAAATAAAAGGGATTCAGAAACACTGTCCACAAAGCTCCATGAGAAAACTGAATACTCTTTTCCGAAACATCAATACCAGTATCATAAATGTTTTCCTTGATTAGCTGAAAACAGGTATCATCTCTTAAGAATTACTTTTAAGAGTGTAAAAGAGGCATTCCTTTAACAATTATTATGTACAAGTCTAGGACTTGTGAGTCTTTTTAATCCCCACCAAAAGACATATATTAGGAAGAGAATCCATTACTATGTTGTTAATATTCTGAAGTATTTAATACCTACTT
>NW_011427748.1:0-661 GCF_000754665.1 Bison bison bison
CCTTTGTAGTCAACTGATGCCACAGGGCAAGTGTGTAGATTTAGATGCTACGGAGAGGACTAGGCCAGGAGGAAGAACTCCTGGCTGGGTGTGGTCTTCAGCAAACTGTAAAAGCAACCTCTAAGCTGAAAAAACAAAAACAACAAACAAACAAGCAAACAAATAACTCCTTTGTTGCCAGGTGGAACACAGTGCTACTGGATTTTCAATCAAAGCCTGAAATCTGGGGTTCTATGTAAAGTGTACTTTTTTAAAGGGCTCGCAGTTCATTCAAATTGAATGTGGGAATCCTGTGAAAACCAACACATCTTGTCTGCAAGCCTGGTCCCAGCCTGCCAGTGGCTGGTTTGTGGCCTCCCTCTGTCTTAAACTTCACAAAAATTAAGAGAATGTACTAGACTGGTAAAGAGACATTCCAAAGGTGTTTGTTCCTTTCAATATATAAACAGGATGCTAAACTCAGGACTCTGCCATCCACCTCTGTGTTGGCAGGCAGGGAAGACAAGATTCATCCTGAAGCTGGTAAAGCAGAAACTTCAGGATTCCTCAGTCGCAGGGCCGTTTCCAAGGCCCTGGGAGAGCCTAGGCAAAGAGGTTATATGATTTTCTGTTTCTGTAGAATTTGCAAGAGTATTTAAAATATTCTAGCTGCAATGCTTTA
>NW_011427750.1:0-551 GCF_000754665.1 Bison bison bison
GGAGACTTTAATACCCCACTCACACCTATGGATAGATCAACTAAACAGAAAATTAACAAGGAAACACAAACTTTAAACGATACAATAGACCAGTTAGACCTAATTGATATCTATAGGTCATTTCATCCCAAAACAATGAATTTCACCTTTTTCTCAAGCGCACATGGAACCTTCTCCAGGATAGATCACATGCTGGGCCATAAAGCTAGCCTTGGTAAATTCAAAAAAAATAGAAATCATTCCAAGCTATTTTTTCTGACCATAATGCAGTAAGATTAGATCTCAATTACAGGAGAAAAACTATTAAAAATTCCAACATATGGAGGCTGAACAACACGCTGCTGAATAACCAACAAATCACAGAAGAAATCAAAAAAAGAAATAAAAATTTGCATAGAAACGAATGAAAATGAAAACACAACAACCCAAAACCTGTGGGACACGGTAAAAGCAGTCCTAAGGGGGAAGTTCCTAGCAATACAGGACAAACACCTCAAGAAAACAAGAAAAAAGTCAAATAAATAACCTAACTCTACATCTAAAAGCAACTA
>NW_011427751.1:0-659 GCF_000754665.1 Bison bison bison
ATGTGCACAGAGCTGTGCAGGCTTGTCCTTTGCATGGATGTTCTTTGTAGCAATCCACCTCGGAGCCATCTCCTGATGTGTAAGTATTTCCCAGACAAACCTCGAGCTAAGCAATGCGTTTTTTCCTTAGGAAATGTTGGTCTTCAGCGATGTTCAAAGCCTGTGTATTTCCGCTAGACTCTGGCTTCAGGTCGGTTCCCCCAAAAGGCTCAGAAGCGACCTGAACCAAACAGTAAGTTTTCCTCCTACCTTGTTCTCCTCATCTATGTTAAGGAAATGACATATTTGCCTGGAAATCTGCCTTTCTTCAAGATTCATGTCAATCATTTTTTAGCCCGGGATGACTCACCTGCTGCCCATCGTTATCTCAATGCATGTCGTGGGTGAGGGGGTCTGGTGTCATGCTCTGAGACACTGCCTTTGTTTCCTTAGCAGACTGCTAGTGGCTGCATCACCTCGGGCTAAAGACCCGCAGGGGGTACTCTTACTCGCCCCCCCACCCGCCCCAAGTCTATGTCAGCAGCTTTCTCGATCTCTTTGATCCTTTCATAACACTTGATGACACAAAAGCTCTGAGCGATCAAGTCATATCGAATCTTCATTTCAGATTGAAGATGCATTCCATGGTATTGCCATCTTAAGTCTTTCATCGCTATGGA
>NW_011427752.1:0-594 GCF_000754665.1 Bison bison bison
CCTGAAACTGCCACCTGGAAGAAAGAACGACGTCGTTTTCCTTCAGAAAATGCGATTTCATGCCACATTCCTTCTTTTAATACCAAGAACTTACCCTTCAGCAACCAAGAACTGACTCTTATATTGGCATTCGACAGATTGGTGAACATACCTATCAGTGATAGTAGCGGCCCCCCCTCCCCCGCACGCACGCACACACACACACACACCCCCCCAAGATCAGAAGGAAATAAAAGAAAAAAAAATTGCTTTCTTACGTTTCACATGTCAGGATGGTGCCAAACACTATTATTGGATAGTCACAAATCTCTTTTGTTTCTGTGTAAAAGGGAGGTCCTTTCAAGGCGTGAATGTTTCAGAACTTTAATTTATTTGGAAATGACCCAGCTCTTCAGTACACTGTCGTCACTTAGTTTAGCACAGGATAGAAACTCGGGTAACCAAAAACACCTGGGGAAACGATTGTATGTTCAGTTCAGTTCAGTGGCTCAGTCGTGTCTGACTCTTTGGGACCCCGTGGCCTGCAGGACGCTGGGCTTCCGTGTCCATCACCAACTCCAGGGGCTTGCTCAAACTCATGTCCATCGAATCAGT
>NW_011427753.1:0-645 GCF_000754665.1 Bison bison bison
GAAAGGCAAAACCACATCCACGTCTTTGCTTTGTAGGAGAGCTCTAGTGTACTTAAGTCTGTCAGGAAGTTTTTGGCGGGAACACAGACACTCTGTGTGCATGTTGCTGCATACCCAAAATAGGGCCACAAGGAGCCTCATGCGGCACGGAAGCTGTGCGGCCCAACAGCAGCTGGAAAATCCAACCAATTGCTCTCTTCTTACCTCTGACAGAGCTCGCATTGCCGTAGCCCTTGGCAGCTTGGAACACTGTACCCTAACCCTCTCTAAGTAGGCCTGGATTCTGGTTCGAATAGAAAGGCAATAGGGGAGCTGTGGACAGAAACGCGGCATTTATCACATGCGGCCGCAGCCTGCTACTTCAAGTACACTAAAGCTAGAAGCTAGGAATGTCTTTCCAAGGCGTGCAAAGGACAGGGGAGAACCTCGACCCTGAATCTAGTTTTTCAGTCCCCTGATCACATTTGAGGTTCTCCCATAGTAGAAGCTAACCCATTCCTTCCAAATACAGGCTTCCTAACACAGACTGGCTGGCTACCTCTACTTGCCCGAAGAAGGCTTGCTTGTCCCGCCTCCTGCGAACTCCGCTTCCCAGCCTGGGGGAAAAGCGGTGCTTGGAGATCTTTTCTCAGGGGCTGTTTCCAC
>NW_011427754.1:0-704 GCF_000754665.1 Bison bison bison
AGGGGGCTGTTTCTGTGACAGACAGGCTGATGGACTGCCATTCTGCATGCATGTGACAAGAAACACTTGTTCCTTTGAGTTTATTTCTCTTTACGGTTGACAATACATACCACATGGTGAAAATACACAAAGCAGATATGTAAAACCAAGCGGATATATGGATAAGCAGATACATTCCCATTTTACCGACGGAATACCTGACAGTAAGACAGCACTTCTTTGTAAAAGGGAACATTCTCCTAGACTAAAGCAATGAAACAGGAAATTAGTCTTTTTTCTAATTCTTAGTCTCATTGCCCCATCACAGATGAGGCATCATGGGCACAGAGAACTTAGGTCAGCTCCCCCAAGTCATTCTAATAGTAAGTGTTTGAGTCCCCCAGGCAAGGAATATTCAACATGCCCAACTGCAGCCATCCCCCCCAACCCCCACGCCCCACACAGCTGCACCTCCTTTTCTGTCCCCTGACTCAGTGCAAGGCAGCCATCTCCCCAGCTGCTTAGGCCAGAGATGCTTAAAGCCATCCTTGCCTGCAGCCTCTCTCTCACCACACTCTCAATCATCAACCCTCACCTCTCGGCCTCCTAAGTCTAAGATCCTGTTCCTTCTCTCCATCAGCACAGTGAGTTCCCTAGGCCAGGTCACCCTTGTCTCTCTCCTTGACAAGCACCAGCAATCCTGATGCTTTCCAACACATGGTCTG
>NW_011427755.1:0-666 GCF_000754665.1 Bison bison bison
GGACCTCAACGAAATGGTGCCTCTGGAAAGCCTTCCCTGACACCCAGGTTTTGTGGTGAGGGAAGAGGCCCCTCTATAGGTTCTCAAAGGATCTGCCTGTGATGTATCATTAGAGTCGTCTCAGTGAAAGCAGGAACTCTGTGTCTTCTTCTCTCCGCCTTCTATTCCCTGAAACTTCTTACATGCCTCCTAGCTCATCGTAGGTGCTCAGTATTTACTTAGTGTGTGAAAGACAGAAAAGCTCTTGGAAGCCTCAAGGGGTCACTTGGCTCGGCACTTTTGATCTCTTTGTATATTTGGCGATTCAATTCTTTCCTTTCCTGGGTTTGATGGGTACACTATATTCAAGGCACAATCTAAGGCATGAAGACATATCCATACATAGAGGGTCTTGCTTTCAAGGAACTCGTACAGCAGATTTCTACAAGTTAGGGCTTTTCAAATGCTCTAGAAGCATGTGAACGTTCAGTAGGCTCCATTTTCATTTCAAAGAAGATCGTTTGACTTCCATAGCAAAGGTGGAGACCTTCCAACGTTGAGTCCAATACTTATACCTTGACCATTTCAGGCAAGTCTTGTGGTTCCTTCTGGAGGTGTGTGGCTCTTGCAGAAATGTGAAGATCTTCCATCGTCCTCAGACTTTGGTGTCATTTGCAATCATCCAGA
>NW_011427756.1:0-515 GCF_000754665.1 Bison bison bison
ACTGTAGCCCAGCAGACTCCTCTGTCCATGCAATCCTTCAGGCAAGAATACTAGAGTGGGTTGCCATGCCCTTCTCCAGGGGATCTTCCTGCCAGGCATTGAACCTGCATCTCTTGCATCTCCTGCATTGGCAGGCTAGGTTTTTTACCACTAGCACCACCTGGGAAGCCCATTTGTCTTACAATGAATCAAAAAACGCTTAGTGAGGCCACCAAAATCTCTGATCACTGCATCATGCTTGCTTCCCTGCGTCTCAATGTCCTTTTACTTGTAAATTAGTGTAGGGATGACGCCACCATTTGTTCCTTCTTTTCCTCCTTTATCTCCTTACCTATTTTTTTAAATTTTATTTTTAAACTTTACATAATTGTATTAGTTTTGCCAAATATGAAAATGAATCCATCACAGGTATACATGTGTTCCCCATCCTGAACCCTCCTCCCTCCTCCCTCCCCATACCATCCCTCTGGGTCGTCCCAAGCATCCAGTATTGTGCATCGAACCTGGACGGACAA
>NW_011427757.1:0-553 GCF_000754665.1 Bison bison bison
AATATTGTTAAGGTTTTTACCATAGGCAGTTGTATATTTTATCACAATTGTTAAACAGTTTTATTATATCTTTGGTATTTAGAAACCACATCATCCTCCAAATTCTATAACTTATTTTTTAGCGATTAAGTTCTGAGTAGTAATAGAAAAAAAAATTATGCTCTCACAGTGATTTTTCTCAGCTAAATGATCAGCTCTTATTCTTTATGTATTATTTAGAAAATTATGTCATACATAAGTAGTTATTGGTCTAAGGAGTCCATGTTTTTTCAATTCTAATTTGAGAAACTACAGACATTAGAACACCTTTTTTGTTTTGCACAAGTGTTTTTGTAGAGAAATTTAGTGCTTTTTAAACTAGGAGCTTGGAAAACAAATGGCTAACATCTAGTTATTCTGTAAAATCCATGAATACATTCTTTTTATTTTTATAAAAAATTTAATTGCCTTTGAAAATATCCTCCAGTTAATGTTTGATTAACTTAAAAACAGTAACTGTAATATTTTAAACCTTTAGTACCAGACTCTGTGCAATCACTTTATAGGTGTCATT
>NW_011427758.1:0-667 GCF_000754665.1 Bison bison bison
AGAGGAGAACATAGGCAAAACACTCTCCGACATACATCACAGCAGGATCCTCTATGACCCACCTCCCAGAATATTGGAAATAAAAGCAAAAATAAACAAATGGGACCTAATTAACCTTAAAAGCTTCTGCACATCAAAGGAAACTATTAGCAAGGTGAAAAGACAGCCTTCAGAATGGGAGAAAATAATAGCAAATGAAGCAACTGACAAACAACTAATCTCAAAAATATACAAGCAACTCCTACAGCTCAACTCCAGAAAAATAAACGACCCAATCAAAAAATGGGCCAAAGAACTAAATAGACATTTCTCCAAAGAAGACATACAGATGGCTAACAAACACATGAAAAGATGCTCAACATCACTCATTATCAGAGAAATGCAAATCAAAACCACTATGAGGTACCATTTCACACCAGTCAGAATGGCTGCGATCCAAAAAGTCTAAAAATAATAAATGCTGGAGAGGGTGTGGAGAAAAGGGAACCCTCTTACACTGTTGGTGGGAACGCAAACTGTACAGCCACTATGGAGAACAGTGTGGTAGATTCCTTAAAAAACTGGAAATAGAACTGCCTTATGATCCAGCAATCCCACTGCTGGGCATACACACTGAGGAAACCAGAAGGGAAAGAGACACGTAGTACCCCAATGTTCATCGCAGCAC
>NW_011427759.1:0-576 GCF_000754665.1 Bison bison bison
AAATTCTTCTCTGAGTCCAAATTTGTTGGATTTTACAATAGTTACAATAGTACAATAGTACAATAGTACAATAATTACAATAAACCAATTATTGATACTAGATCTCTCAAATTCTTCTCTGAGTCCAAATTTGTTGGATTTTACTATAAGGTGGGGATGGGGTGGTGGAAATATTATTCAAAGGGAGAAAATGTCACAAATGATCTGAAAACATGGAAACTTGGTAAAATGTCTTTTGGAAGCTCTGATCCAATCTAGCAATATACACTTATTTTACTTACAAAACTTTGAGTAATTTGACAGTTAAATTTTCTTGGTATAAGCTACCCAACTCCATCTAAACTTTCAGGCACTCTTCCTAGGTTTGAGGAGCCCATGCCTCCAGACTATAACTCCCAGAATTTTCCAAGTTCCTACCTCTGTTTTTAGATGCATTACAAACTAGAAATGAGTAGCAAAATAAGAAATCATAATTCATCTGTAGCTAATGTAAAGAACAGAGAATTATTTAGGTTCAAAGACTGAGTTATTAAAAGCCAAACTTATCAGATTAGGAAAAAAGAGAATTGTCCAAAA
>NW_011427760.1:0-500 GCF_000754665.1 Bison bison bison
TGTTCTCGAGCGGCGGCCCTAGTGTGCGCTTTCTCACGAGGTACGACGGTGAGGTCAGTGAGCCTCTCGTGGGGCGCCAAGGAAGTCGGGTCTCCATGCGAATGGCGAGGGGGAGCGCGTCATTGCTCTCGAGCAATGGTAGGGTGCCGGGGACCAGCCCCGGCTGATCCAGGGTATTAGAAGGATAGACGGCGTAGGCGAAGATCAGGAAACAACTGCTTAATTAAATGTTAATTAAGGATATAAAGAGTAATAGTATGAGGATAGCTCAGTGAGGAAATTCAGTGGAGAAAAGAGGCTGAATAATTCAGCCAGAAGGTAAGAGAAAGAAAGACATGGTGAGACCAAGTTTTGGTGAACAAGGCCCGCACTTTATTTTTCAAAGTAGTTTTATAGCTGAAGGTATGCATAGAGGATAATGGGGGAAGGTAGAGTCTTGCAGCAAACCGGGCTTTCTTCCTGCAAACTTATCATATGCAAAACTTAGGTGATTGGCATCA
>NW_011427761.1:0-796 GCF_000754665.1 Bison bison bison
CGATCGGAGTCTGAAGTCAGAGGAACCCTGAGGTTCCTGCCTCAGCTGGAGACGAGGCCCTCTTCCAATGCACCAAACCCAGTGGAGTCCCGAAAGGCCCCTCCCACCTCCAGTTTCCCTGACTTCTCAGAGCCACCATGAGAAGCCCCCTGAGGTCACCTGCACAAGTCGACGGACCCCAGGGTGTCCTGCCTCAACCCGAGAAAGACCTAGAGACCTTCTTCAACACGTCTCGAGGCCAGATTCCCCTACTGCCTTGAGCAGGCATATTGCATATTGAGTGCATATTGCATATTGCATATTGAGTGCAGCACTTTCCACAGCATCACCTTTCAGGATCTGGAATAGCTCAACTGGAATTCTATCACTGCTGGGAGCCAGTGAGACTCGCCCATGACAAAGGTCATGAGGAAGGAGGCTCGGCATACGCAAAGCGGGATCGAGCTTCAGGAGTCCTCCTGGAAATTCTCGAGCATATCCCCCAAAACCAGAGTCTGCCTACTTTCTGCTTGTGCTTTCACCTAAACCTCTGACTTTACGGGGGGCTCTCCCCCACTACCTCTCTCTGAAAAAAGAGTTAGCTTACAGGTCCAGTTAATAATTCCTGGGTGTGACAGTGTTTAACCTACAAACTCCTTTGGAAATCCTCTAGCCAGCCTGAATAGGTTTTTCCGGCCACATGTGACTGTTCAGAGCCTCCCAACTCTGAGAGGCAGGAGATGTTCTAAACTGTCTAAACACAGATTCTTTTGAGTAGTTAAAAGATTGATTAGAAATTGTATTGGTGAATGGTTTT
>NW_011427762.1:0-581 GCF_000754665.1 Bison bison bison
TACATTAAAGATGATAAGTTTCTCTACAGTGAGGGTTACTCAGAGAGGTTCACAGGGTTACATGGAGAAGAGAAGAGGGAGGAGGGAGTTAGAGGTGACCCAAATGAGATGAGGTGAATCAATAGTGGAGAGAGTCGGCTAGCCAGTAGTCACTTCCTTATGTGCACTCCACAACTGGACCACTCAGAGATGTTCACGGGGTTATACAGAGAAGAGAAGAAGGAGGAAGGCAACAGAGGTGGCCAGAAGGATAAAAGGGGGGAATGAAAAGGAGGGAGACAGATCCAGCCAGTAATCAGTTCCCTAAGTGTTCTCCACCGTCTGGAATACACAGAAATTCACAGAGTTGGGTAGAGTAGGGAGGGGTTAGGGAGGAGACACAGGCGACCTGGTGGAGAAAAAGGAGGGTCCAAAGGGAGAGAGAGCAGTCAAGCCAGTAATCTCACTCCCTAGTGAAAAATGGGTCCTGAAGATTGGGTCCTTAAAGGTACAAAATTGGTAACAAATACATAAAAGCAAAAATTGAAAATCTAGAGTAGAGTTTGGAATTTCAAAAATACGACGTTAAAGAAAAGAAGAAG
>NW_011427763.1:0-535 GCF_000754665.1 Bison bison bison
GCCGCAGCGCAGGGGAACCAGCCCATGATCAGTGAGCTCCGGGCAGTACTTTGGTCCCAGGTTTGGAGCCCAATGCCCGGAACGCGGGAGAGAAGAGGCTGGCTGCCGGCGGGTGCTTGCAAGCCTGTTACTGGGAAGGACCGAGTGAGCTTCCACACCGGCGGAGCTCCAGCTCTGCGCCCAGGCGCGATAGCACAGAGCCCCGGCCGAGAGGCTGCTCTGGGCTGGGCGAGCCTCCCCAAGCCCTGCCCAGCTTCTAGCGTTCGCGCCCGGGAAGGAGCAGGCTGCGGGATGTGGCAGACGTGACTGGTGCCTGACTGGTGCCTCAGCTCAGCTCTCGCCTTTCCTTTCGGACCTAGGAGCCAGGCGTCCTTGCAGAGGGCTTAGGGGCTGGGGGTGTGCCACTGCCAAAGCCTCCCGCACGGGAGAGCTCTTTCCGAGGGAACGGAGCGCCCAGGCTGCATTCCCAAGCTGGTGCTTCCCGCCCAGACTAAGCGCCGCACGGAGGGAATCAGGGTCCCGGTGCCCCTGGCTT
>NW_011427764.1:0-782 GCF_000754665.1 Bison bison bison
AATCTTCATGTATTTCTGCCTCTGTATCTCCTGACAGCCAGCCGCCGGCCCGTTCGTCTGGCCCCCGCCTCTCCCAGGCGCTCTGGCTCTGGCTGAGGAGCTTGGGCCGGCCAGCTGTCTCCCTTGGCGTGGGTGCGTGCGAGTGTCTGTGTGTCTGTCTGTGTGCCTGCCTGTGGCTCGTCTGCTCTCTCAGGAAGGTCGAGGGCTTGGCGTGGGGGCAAAGGGGGGGCCTCGGTAGTGCGAAGGGGAGGGGCTGAGGCGCTCGGGTCGACCGCGCCTCCCTGGCTTCTGGTGGGTTTGGGCACCGGACAGGTGCCGGGCAAGTTGGGCGCTCAAGTTTCGCTGCGTCTAGGCCCGCAGGAGGTTCAGAGGCCCCTGGGCCGCGGGGGTTGGGAGGCGGCGGGCGCCGAAGACCGACACCTCCGGGGCCGCGCGGGCCTGAGCAGCGAATGGGATCAGGGGGGAGCCCGGCTCAGCGAGCGCGGCCGGGTCTGGAGTGGCCGCGGGTGGGAGGGCACCGAGACCTCCGCACCCCTCAGCCCAGCCCCCAGGCCCCGCGCGCACGCACGCACGCACGCCCTCCCGGTCAATGGGGGGGTCCTGGAAGCCCCTCGGGCCCCCGGGCCCGGCCAGGCGCTTGCTGGTCTGGTGTTGGCGGTGTTCGGGGGGGGGGGGCGGGGCCGGCGTCAGCAGGCTGGAGTCCGGTCGCGGGTCGTGCGGCTCAAGAACAGCACGCCCCGCGACGAGAGGTGCGGCCCGTTGGCCCGACCTGCAGGGCAGAG
>NW_011427765.1:0-731 GCF_000754665.1 Bison bison bison
GCCAGGGAAGTCGGGTCTCCATGCGAGTGGCGAGGGGGAGCGCGTCATTGATCTCGAGTCATAGTAGGGGAATCTGGCCTCGAGACGTGTTGAAGAAGGTCTCTCGAGGTCTTTCTCGGATTGAGGCAGAAACTCTGGCTTCCCTTGACTTGTGCAGGTGACCTCAGGGGGCTTCTCATGGTGGCTCTTAGAAGTCAGGGAAACTGGATGTCGGAGGGGCCTCTCGGCACTCCACTGGGTTTAGTGCATTGGAAGAGGGCCTCATCTCCAGTTGAGGCAGGAACCTCAGGGTTCCTCTGATTTCAGACTCCGATCCCAGGGTCCCTGCAGACTTGGGAAAGGAGAGTCAGGCCTCGTCTTGTGTTGAGGCATGGAACTCCGCTTGCCTCTCGTGGTGTTCCCGGGGAGACAGGCCACTTGTCGAGCGGTATTTGGAACCTGGGGGTCTTTTCCCGACGATGCACGGGCGAGTCACTGCCCCTTCGTGTTGACTTCATTCACAGGGTGGAGTTCGAAGGGGTGTCTGGGCATCGGGTTCTTATCAAGAGGGGACCGGGAAATCGGGGGTCCTTCGGAATGTGGAACCACCCACGAGGCCACGTCTGGAATGTCGTCGTGAGACCGGCCTCATCCTGAGGTGTGACCGGAAGGTCGGGAACCCTTCCAGACAAAGCAGGGGAGTCGACCCTCCTGTCCAGATCAGGAGGGTAGAGGGGGCTCGAGAGGAAGTG
>NW_011427766.1:0-518 GCF_000754665.1 Bison bison bison
AAAATGGAGGTCCTTTCAAGGCGTGAATGTTTCAGAACTTTAATTTATTTGGAAATGACCCAGCTCTTCAGTACACTGTCGTCACTTAGTTTAGCACAGGATAGAAACTCGGGTAACCAAAACACCTGGAGAAACGATTGTAAGTTCAGTTCCGTTCAGTGGCTCAGTCGTGTCTGACTCTTTGGGACCCCGTGGCCTGCAGGACGCCGGGCTTCCGTGTCCATCACCAACTCCAGGGGCTTTCTCAAACTCATGTCCATCGAATCAGTGATGCCATCCAACCAACTTATCCTCTGTCGTCCCCTTCTCCTCTGCCTTCAATCAAGAGTCTCATAGGCAGATATTTTCCAGTGTAATTAGTGTTCATAGTTTATCTAAAAGCTCATATCACATTTAATTTTTCGTTTTGTTCCTGTTCTATCGAGGTCTTTCTCGGGTTGAGGCAGGACACCCTGGGTCCCTCGACTTGTCGCAGGTGACCTCAGGGGGCTTCTCATGGTGGCTCTGAGAAGTCAGGG
>NW_011427767.1:0-611 GCF_000754665.1 Bison bison bison
CAGTGACTCGCCCGTGCATCGTCCGGAAAAGACCCCCAGGTTCCAAATACAGCTCGACAATTGGCCTCTTTCCCGGGAACACCTCGAGAGGCAAGCGGAGTTCCATGCCTCAGTCCAAGACGAGGCCTGACTCTCCTGTCCCCAGTCTGCCGGGACCCTGCGATGGGAGTCTGAAATCAGAGGAACCCTGAGGTTCCTGCCTCAACTGGAGATGAGGCCCTCTTCCAATGCACCAAACCCAGTGGAGTCCCACGAGGCCCCTCCCACCTCCAGTTTCCCTGACTTCTCAGAGCCACCATGAAAAGCCCCCTGAGGACACCTGCACAAGTCGAGGGAACCCAGGGTCTCCTGCCTCAACCCGAGAAAGACCTCGAGAGACCTTTTTCAACACGTCTCGAGGGCAGATTCCCCTACCATGACTCGAGAGCAATGACGGACTCCCCCTCGACACTTGCATGGAGACCCGACTTCCCTGGCGCCCCACGAGAGGCTCACTGACCTCGCCGTCGTACCTGGTGAGAAAGCGCACACTGGGGCCGCCGCTCGAGAACAGCCCCCGAGACTCCCCCGTCATCGCGAGATGAGGGCCTTCGTCTCCTGCATGGCCTAGA
>NW_011427768.1:0-590 GCF_000754665.1 Bison bison bison
TTTGTTTCCCTGACTTTATGTCCATCTTTCAATGTTTTTGGAGAAGGGAATGGCAACCCACTCCAGTATTCTTGCCTGGAGAATCCCATGGACAGAGGAGCCTGCTGGGCTACAGTCCATGCAGTCGCAAAGAGCTGGACATGGCTGAACGACTGACGCTTTGATTTTTTTTAATTAATATTTTATTTTGAATAACTCTAGATTCACACACAGTTACAAGAAATAACACAGTCTATGACCTTTTACCAGTTTTCCACGATGGTAGTATCTCTCTAAACTATAGTACAATATAACTAGGATATTAACATTGAAACTGTCAAGATACAGCATGTTTCCATCACCTCAGTGATCCTTTACAGCCACACAGACTCCCCTCCACTTCTGCCACCTCTTTAATCCCTGCAGCCACTAAGTTTTCTCCTTTATTTTTGCCCTTTCAAGAATGTTATATCAACGGGATCATACAGGATGTAACATTTAGGGATTTGCTCCCGTTTTGCTCCCTGCTCAGCATAATTGGAGATTCATCTAGACTGTTGCAGGGATTAATAGTTCATTTCCTTGTACCTCTCAGTAGCAGTCCATGAGAA
>NW_011427769.1:0-610 GCF_000754665.1 Bison bison bison
CGCTCCCCGACCAACACGTGGGGACCAGGGTCCCAAGTGTCGCGCCGGGGGCGGAGGGAGCTGTGAGGGCGGCGACCGCGCCGCCATTGCCGCGGCTGCTAACGGGTCAAGTTCCCTCTAGGAAACTCCACCTCCTCTTCCCCATCCTGGCGATCCCGAAGCCCCGAGCCGCGCATGCGCCAGCTTTTTCCCGCCTTGGCGCGCGGGGTCTCGCGCTCGCGGGCCCTCGCGCTCGCGGGCCCTGGCTGGGTTCCCACGGGCCGCGCGCCTGGCGCGAGCGTTGGAAGCGCACGCGTCCTGGGCCGGAGGAGTTAGTCCGGTCCGGCCTGCACCGCACCCTTGAGTGCCCTGGTCAGTATTCAATCCACCACGCCACGACTTCCCATCAATCTAAACCCTACCCGCCGCTACTTTGCGCCTAGCTTACACCCCACTTCTTAAAGCCTTTCTTGACAAGCTCCTAGCCCCAAATGATCCCTAACTGTGAATTCCTCCGCCTTCAAGACCCTTGCCAACTCGTTTGTCACGTTTCATTTGACCGCCCTGGGTGTCAGTTACAGGGCTAATCCCTCCAGCGCTGTTGTAAGCTCCTTGAGGATCAAGGAATAAG
>NW_011427770.1:0-504 GCF_000754665.1 Bison bison bison
CTGCATCTTTTTGGGCAAATTTATAACTTTTAAATGTGTTTCCGCACCTTAAAGACAAACATGCTTATTTCTTAGACTTAAGGTTAAGCTCTTTTTAAAAAGCGTCAGTTATTTAATGGCATCTTGTTTTGTAGTAAAATTGGAAAAAAGTTATCTTAAATGCACATTACAACTGATTCACACATACTAATTTCATAAATGTTAATACAGAAAATAGGTAGCAAATTCAAATATAAAGTATCTATACACAGTTAACAAACAGCATAATTCAATGTCAAGCACTTAACACAGGCCTAGAAAATTGAGAATGAACTCTCTTGATAATCTCACCCCAAAGCCACACTTATACATCCTAAATTTCTCCCTCTAATCCTGACTAAACTTAAATCCAACAATGCTTCATCCTTCATTCCACATTTCTCTTCCCACACATCAGCAAAGTCATGACAGTATTTCTCTAATTACCAATATCAGACAGAGACATCAAAACACACACACACACAC
>NW_011427771.1:0-785 GCF_000754665.1 Bison bison bison
GCCTAGATGAGGTCTATTGGCCCTGCAGTCACTCGAGAGCAATCCCCAGCTTGCCTTCGCAACTCGAATGGAAGATTGGACTTCCCTGGGCCAACACAAGAGGCATCCCGAATTCCCCGTCGTAACTCGAGAATCCCGCCGCAACTCGAGAAAAACCACGTGGTTCCCCCGTCATCGCAAGATGAAGCCCTGTCCCGCTACAGCGTCTCAGGAGAAGTCCCACGTTAGGAATTGGAGGTCGAAACGGTACTTGGCACCCTTGATGCGCCCCCACAAAGTTCCCCGGCATCCCGGTCTCCCTGGAGAGGAACACCGAGGTTTTCCGGCACCACTTCCTCTGAGCCCCTTCCACCCTCCTGATCTCAACAGGAGGGTCGACTCCCCTGCTTTGTCTGGAAGGGGTTCCCGACCTTGCGGTCGCACCTCAGGATGAGGCCGGTCTCACGACGACATTCCAGACGTGGCCTCGTGGGGGCTTCCACATTGCGAAGCACCCCGATTTCCCGGTCCCCTCTAGATAATATCCCGATGCCTGGACACCTCTCCGAACTCCACCCTGTGAATGAAGTCACCACGAAGGGGCAGTGACTCGCCCGTGCATCGACCGGAAAAACCCCCAGGTTCCAAATACAGCTCGACAAGTGGCCTCTCTCCCCGGGGACACCTCGAGAGGCAAGCGGAGTTCCATGCCTCAACCCAAGACGAGGCCTGACTCTCCTGTCCCCCAGTCCTGCAGGGACCCTGCGATCGGAGTCCGAAATCAGAGGAACCCTGAGTTCCTGCCT
>NW_011427772.1:0-558 GCF_000754665.1 Bison bison bison
CTACTCCCTTTAACAACATCCAGGACAAATACAGTGACTATATTTAATTACGCACCATTGTCAGAAGCAAGGAAAGTAGCATTGTATATATTGTTTTTCACATTCGGTGATTCTCTGTCCAAAACAGCAATGGTAGTTATCTGCCCATTCACAGAGTCTATTTTTAGCCAGTTTGCAGGATCGGATAATTTGGTGTATCTACAAAATGAAAATGCAGTAAGTTTATTTCTTTTGACATGAAATTTAAAACAGGAAGCTGATTTTTCCGGTTTAGTCCCAGACACAGACAGCATGTTAACCTGCGTTTCTGTAGGTCATGGTTGGGACAAACAGCTGCACTGCGAGTGTTTCTGTGGCAGTGGTTTGGGAGGCAACATGGTTTGTGTGTTGCGTGGCCAGGCGTGAAGTAAACGTTACATAGGTGGTAGAGGGGAAGATGAGGAACTCAGTTTCAGTACGGTGGGTTGGGGCTAGGGCAGATTTGACAGGTCTCATTATAAGCTCTTATCTAGTTCATAAGAGAGCAATGGTCCATATAAAATACTTCTAATATATCTT
>NW_011427773.1:0-525 GCF_000754665.1 Bison bison bison
CCCTGTCCCGCTACAGCGTCTCAGGAGAAGTCCCACGTTAGGAATTGGAGGTCGAAACGGTACTTGGCACCCTTGATGCGCCCCCACAAAGTTCCCCGGCATCCCGGTCTCCCTGGAGAGGAACACCGAGGTTTTCCGGCACCACTTCCTCTGAGCCCCTTCTACCCTCCTGATCTCCACAGGAGGGTCGACTCCCCTGCTTTGTCTGGAAGGGGTTCCCGACCTTCCGGTCGCACCTCAGGATGAGGCCGGTCTCACGACGACATTCCAGACGTGGCCTCGCGGGTGCTTCCACATTGCGAAGCACCCCGATTTCCCGGTCCCCTCTAGATAAGAACCCGATGCCCGGACACCTCTCCGAACTCCACCCTGTGAATGAAGTCAACACGAAGGGGCAGTGACTCGCCCCGAGCATCGAACCGGAAAAAACCCCAGGTTCCAAATACCGCTCGACAAGTGGCCTCTCGTCCCCGGGGACACCTCGAGAGGCAAGCGGAGTTCCATGCCTCAACCCAGACGAGGCCT
>NW_011427774.1:0-587 GCF_000754665.1 Bison bison bison
TCTGATTTCAGTCTCCGATCGCAGGGTCCCTGCAGACAGGGGACAGGAGAGTCAGGCCTCGTCTTGGGTTGAGGCATGGAACTCCGCTTGCCTCTCGCGATGTCCCCGGGGATAGAGGCCGCTTGTCGAGCTGTATTTGGAACCTGGGTTTTTTTCCGAACGATGCACGGAAAAACTGCCCCTTCGTGTTGACTTCATTCACAGGGTGGAGTTCGGAGAGGTGTCCGGGCATCGGGTTCTTCTCAAGAGGGGACCGGGAAATCGGGGTCCTACGGAATGTGGAACCACCCACGAGGCCACGTCTGGAATGTCTTCGTGAGACCGGCCTCATCCTGAGGTGCGACCGGAAGGTCGGGAACCCCTTGCAGAAAAAGCAGGGGAGTCGACCCTCCTGTCCAGATCAGGAGGGGAGAAAGGGCTCAGAGGAGGGGGTGCCGGAAAACCTCAGTGTTCCTCTCGAGGGAGACCGGGATTTCGGGGAACTTTGTGGGTCGCAATCAAGGGTGTCAAGTGCCCTTTCGACCTCCAATTCCTAACGTGGGACTTCTCCTGAGACGCTGTAGCGGGAAAGGGCTTCATCTTGCGAT
>NW_011427775.1:0-746 GCF_000754665.1 Bison bison bison
CTTGGGTTTGCTATAAGAGAGTTACAGAGAGTAAGAGAGAACTGTAAACCATGTATGTTTCTGTCTTTTATTAAAAGAAACCAAATTGGAAGAACTTCTAGTTAGAGAGATGGATGAAAAAGTAGCTATCAACTATTATTTGATTCAAAGCCCAGTTGAAACAAAGAACACATTTTTAAAAAATAAGGGAGGAATTTCTGATTCTCTTATCAATAGAGTAAGACCCTAGCAGGCAATTTCTCAGAAAATAACTGTAAAATCCTACAAAAAGTAATTATCTGAAGGCACTGGAGAATGAACAGTAGAGAGATTCTTGTGCTATATAAATACCTGAAGGAGAAGAGAGGAGTCACACCAAGACAATTTCCACTTTTTTGGTCTGTTATCAAGAAGCTATGTTAGCCGCTCCTAACAGGACAGGTGCCAGCGGACAGAATTTAGCTCTTTCTGGCCAAGCGAACAAGGAAACTGAAGTCATGCAAATCATGGACACTGAAGAAAGTGGAAACAGATGAGCGAGAAAGTGGGAATTATATATGTGAACCAGTTATCTATTGTTATGCATTAAATTACCTCAAAAACTTAATTGCTGAAAACGGCTAACATCCATTTACCTCACACAAACTTCTGTGAGTCACATCCATCTTATTCAGTGAGAGAGGGAACTAAGTGTGGAAATGCAAGGGAGTGAGAATCATTGGAGGCCATGTTGGCAGCTGGCTACATTATGTGTTCATTTCCTCATC
>NW_011427776.1:0-500 GCF_000754665.1 Bison bison bison
AGCGTGGTAGGATTTCCCTCTGGCTTTTGCAGAAATCCGGGACTGTGGCATCCACTTCTGCATCAGTTCCTTGCTTCTCCTTCTGTGGGCGGCAGCTACCCCAGACCCACCGGCCACTGGGCGTGTAGAGACGGCACCAAGCTCCCCCAGCCGTACTCTTTGTGTCTCCTTGGCCTTGGATGCATTTACTGCCAGTGGCTGTGGTTTATCTCCCATTGTTTATGGCCTGGGACAGGCTGCCTACAAATAGCTCCCCAAAGAGTGGGGAAATGCAGGCATCTGCCATTCTGTGAAGCTCTTTCCAGAAATGAAAAGGACAGTCATAAAATGTTGCAATGGGGGGGGTAGGGTGCAGGGGAGGTAACATGCATCATAAAAAGCGTAAGGGACTAATGCTAATACCCAGACTGGCTGCAGCCCAGGGGTGTCTGCTGAGCTCAGACATAAATACGTGGGGGAGGCACCAAGGAGACAGATTCTTTATTTCTTTGATTTGACGG
>NW_011427777.1:0-837 GCF_000754665.1 Bison bison bison
CCCGGTCGCCCCTGGAGAGGAGCATTGGCTTCTGGACACAAGCCTAGATGAGGTCTATTGGCCCTGCAGTCACTCGAGAGCAATCCCCAGCTTTCCTCCGCAACTCGAATGGAAGACTGGACTTCCCTGGGCCAACACAAGAGGCATCCTGAATTCCCCGTCGTAACTCGAGAATCCCGCCGCAACTCGAGAAAAACCACGTGGTTCCCCCGTCACCGCAAGATGAAGCCCTGTCCCGCTACAGCGTCTCAGGAGAAGTCCCACGTTAGGAATTGGAGGTCGAAACGGTACTTGGCACCCTTGATGCGCCCCCACGAAGTTCCCCGGCATCCCGGTCTCCCTGGAGAGGAACACCGAGGTTTTCCGGCACCACTTCCTCTGAGCCCCTTCTACCCGCCTGATCTCGACTGGAGGGTCGACTCCCCTGCTTTGTCTGGAAGGGGTTCCCGACCTTCCGGTCGCACCTCAGGATGAGGCCGGTCTCACGACGACATTCCAGACGTGGCCTCGTGGGTGCTTCCACATTGCGAAGCACCCCGATTTCCCGGTCCCCTCTTGATAAGAACCCGATGCCCGGACACCTCTCCGAACTCCACCCTGTGAATGAAGTCAACGCGAAGGGGCAGTGACTCGCCCGTGCATCGTCCCGAAAAAAACCCCAGGTTCCAAATACAGCTCGACAAGTGGCCTCTCTCCCCGGGGACACCTCGAGAGGCAAGCGGAGTTCCACGCCTCAACCCAAGACGAGGCCTGACTCTCCTGTCCCCAGTCTGCAGGGACCCTGCGATCGGAGTCTGAAATCAGAGGAACCCTGAGGTTCCTGCCTCAACTGGAGAT
>NW_011427778.1:0-637 GCF_000754665.1 Bison bison bison
GTCCCACAAAGTGTTAGACAGGACTGAAGCAAACTAGTGCAAAATGTTGCAAGATTTTTTTTTGTTTGTTTTGTTTTGTTTTCACCTGTGGCAGCTTTTCTCCAGTAAGAGTTAATTGTGAAAGTGGAGTAGGTGCTTGGCTTTCAGGGACCCTGGTGGTGCCAAGTGTACAGGGTTCAGGGAAACAGAACTGACTAGACCACAGGAGTTATGACCCTATCAGAGTGTTTTTTTGAGCTTCTTGTAGCTGGCGATCAGAAGGCCTCTTTTGCCAGTCTTTCTCCCTAGTTCCACCCATTGAGGCACTTAGAAGGCTTCGTTGCCTGGAATCCTTCCCTGTTGTTCAATGTGTCAGCACATAGAGATACCTCCCTGGCTGGGGGCCTACTCTGTAGATCAGTGCATCAGGCACTTAAAGAAGCATCGTGAGTAGGGTTCGACTCTAGTTTTGTGCATCAGGCACTTAAAGGAGCACCCTGGGTGGTGTCCTGCTCTGTATTTCAGTGTGTTCAGCATTTGATGGGTCAGGCCTCACTATTGTAGTAACTGCTGATGCTATCATGTGGAGAGAGAGAGGCTATGGTGATTGCTCCACCCCCATACATGTGACTCAGTGATATCGCCTTGCTTCCTTGGC
>NW_011427779.1:0-735 GCF_000754665.1 Bison bison bison
GGTAAGAACCCGACTGCCCGGACACCTCTCCGAACTCCACCCTGTGAATGAAGTCAACACGAAGGGGCAGTGAATCCCGCGTGCAT
The DNA here is from genome assembly GCF_000754665.1 of Bison bison bison. Classification (NCBI taxonomy): domain Eukaryota; kingdom Metazoa; phylum Chordata; class Mammalia; order Artiodactyla; family Bovidae; genus Bison; species Bison bison. The sequence goes on from NW_011427779.1 coordinate 87, forward strand.
TGTCCGGAAAAGACCCCCAGGTTCCAAATACCGCTCGACAAGTGGCCTCTCTCCCCGGGGACACCTCGAGAGGCAAGCGGACTTCCATGCCTCAACCCAAGACGAGGCCTGACTCTCCTGTCCCCAGTCTGCAGGGACCCTGCGATCGGAGTCTGAAATCAGAGGAACCCTGAGGTTCCTGCCTCAACTGGAGATGAGGCCCTCTTCCAATGCACCAAACCCCGTGGAGTCTCGAGAGGACCCCCCCACCTCCAGTTTCCCTGACTTCTCAGAGCCACCATGAGAAGCCCCCTGAGGTCACCTGCACAAGTCGAGGGAAGCCAGGGTTTCCTGCCTCAACCCGAGAAAGACCTCGAGAGACCTTCTTCAACACGTCTCGAGGCCAGGTTCCCCTACCATGACTCGAGAGCAATGACGCGCTCCCCCTCGCCACTTGCATGGAGACCCGACTTCCCTGGTGCCCCACGAGAGGCTCACTGACCTCGCCGTCGTACCTCGTGAGAAACCGACCCTGGGGCCTCCGCTCGAGAACCACCCCGAGACTCCCCCGTCATCGCGGACGATGAGGGCCTTCGTCTCCTGCATGGCCTAGAGGCCAACCTCGCGACCTCTCTCCAAACGCCTCAGGAGGCTTGACTCCCTTTAGTCC
>NW_011427780.1:0-657 GCF_000754665.1 Bison bison bison
ACAAAGTGCCCCGACATCCCGGTCTCCCTCGAGAGGAACACCGAAGTTTTCCGGCACCACTTCCTCTGAGCCTCTTCTACCCTCCTGATCTGGACAGGAGGGTCGACTCCTCTGCTTTGTCTGGAAGGGGTTCCCGACCTTCCGGTCACACCTCAGGATGAGGCCGGTCTCACGACGACATTCCAGACGTGGCCTCGTGGGTGGTTCCACATCCCGAAGCACCCCGATTTCCCGGTCCCCTCTTGATAAGAACCCGATGCCCGGACACCTCTTCGAACTCCACCCTGTGAATGAAGTCAACACGAAGGGGTAGTGACTCGCCCGTGCATCGTCGGGAAAAAACCCACAGGTTCCAAATACCGCTCGACAAGTGGCCTGTCTCCCCGGGAACACCTCGAGAGGCAAGCGGAGTTCCATGCCTCAACACAAGACGAGGCCTGACTCTCCTTTCCCAAGTCTGCAGGGACCCTGGGATCGGAGTCTGAAATCAGAGGAACCCTGAGGTTCCTGCCTCAACTGGAGATGAGGCCCTCTTCCAATGCACCAAACCCAGTGGAGTGCCGAGAGGCCCCTCCCACCTCCAGTTTCCCTGACCTTCTCAGAGCCACCATGAGAAGCCCCCTGAGGTCACATGCACAAGTCGAGGGACCCCAGGGT
>NW_011427781.1:0-539 GCF_000754665.1 Bison bison bison
ATCCCTTACCTGCTGTGTCCCTGGCAGTGTATTGATTAATATAATTGCTGTAAGTAGTAGCTTTAATGTTTGTAACCTGGGACCCTTGAGTTAATTCTTTTTCTTGTTATAGCCCACCACACCTTTGCTCTGTAGGAATGCAACTTTATCTAATGCTTTTTTGGAGGGTGGCTCCTGACCAACCACCTTTAGAGAAAAATAAGTTTTCTGAAGAAAAGGTCTTAAAATGTTAACAGGCCTCCGGGCCAGAAGATGATGCAAATCACCGAAGCGTTTGCATATGATAAGTTTGCAGGAAGAAAGCCTGGTTTGCTGCAAGACTCTACCCCTTCCCCCATTATCCTCTATGCATAACTTAAGGTATAAAAACTCTTTAGAAAAATAAAGTGCGGGCCTTGTTCACCGAAACTTGGTCTCACCATGTCGTTCTTTCTCTTACCTTCTGGCTGAATTCTTCAGCCTTTTTCTCACTGAATTTCCTCACTGAGCTAATCCTCATTCTATTACTCTTTATATTCCTTAATTAACATTTAATTAAG
>NW_011427782.1:0-569 GCF_000754665.1 Bison bison bison
ATCACGTGACTGAATGGCGCTGAACATGTGACTGATCATGTGCTGATCATGTTTGCTATCATACACTGATCATGTGGCTCTGGAGGCAATAATTAAAGAGCTGAGTAGGCACGAATCACACAATCAGCAGGCAATAATCATGGAGCTCATCTATGACGAATCATGCTGCTCAGATGGCAATAATCAAGCAGCTGAGCAGGCAGGAATTACACAGCACAGCTGGCAATTGTCAAGCAGATGACAGGGAGAATCATGCAGCTCAGCTGGCAATTGTAAGCAGTTGAGCAGACAGGAAACAGGCAGCTCAGCAGGCCCTGATCATGTGAGTGAGCACGCACTGTTCACGTGGCTTATCATACACTGATCACATGACGGATCATGCACTGATCACGTGGCAATCATTTACTGATCACGTGGCTGTGCATGCAATGATCACGTGGCTGAACATGCAATGATCACGTGGCTGATCATGCACTGATCACGAAGCTGATCATACACTGATTACGTGACTGTGCATGCACTGATCACGTGGGTGAACATGCAAAGATCACGTGGCTGATCATGCACTG
>NW_011427783.1:0-517 GCF_000754665.1 Bison bison bison
GTGTGGAAGCTCACTCGGTCCTTCCCAGTAACAGGCTTGCAAGCACCCGCCGGCAGCCGGCCTCTTCTCTCCCGCGTTCCGGGCATTGGGCTCCAAACCTGGGGCCAAAGTACTGCCCGGAGCGCCCTGATCAGGGGCTGGTTCCCCTGCGCTGCGGCTGTGCTAGGGAGCCCGAACGCACAGGGGAAGCCCGCACAGCACATCCAGCTGCCTCTAGGCGGGAGGCAGCTCCAGGGAGGCCCGGTCTGGCAGGCGCTTTCTGGGCACACACGGAGCAACACTCTGGCTGTGGAGCTGCCTCCCCAAGCCAGGGGCACCGGGACCCTGATTCCCTCCGTGCGGCGCTCAGTCTGGGCGGGGAAGCACCAGCTTGGGAATGCAGCCTGGGGCGCGTTCCTTTCCCTCGGAAGAGCTCTCCCTGCGGGAGGCTTTGGCAGTGTGCACACCCCCAGCCCCTAAGCCCCTCTGCAAGGACGCCTGGCTCCGTAGGTCCGAGGGAAGGCGAGAGCTGAGCTGA
>NW_011427784.1:0-503 GCF_000754665.1 Bison bison bison
GGTTTCTCTCTTGCCTTGTTCAGTTAGCCTTAACAGTAAAAATCAACGAAAACTACATAAAGATTCAAAGATACCAACAAAGGACAGCTTCTGTTTCTGAAATCATCTTTCCATTTAGTAGAACACGAGCTCTATTCTTTGTATTTTGCCTAGGGAATTAGCAATGTCCTGGTTCAGACGGCAAGGCATCCGCGCGCAGGAGACTGGGGTTTGATCCCTGGGTCGGGAAGATCCCGCCGGAGAAGGAAATGGCAACCCACTCCCAGTATCCTCGCCTGGGAAATGCCACGGACAGAGGAGTCTGATGGGCCGCAGTCCATGGGTTGTATTAAAGTTGGGCTCAACCCAGCAACTACGAACACAAGTATTTCCAAAGACCACACTCAAGTGTGTGTGTGTGTGTGTGTGTGTGTGTGTGTGTGTGTGTGTACTCTCCCCTCTTGCCGTCTTGGAGTCTGTCTCGGTATCTTTATGTATTTCTGCCTCTGTATCTCCTGACAGCC
>NW_011427785.1:0-526 GCF_000754665.1 Bison bison bison
AGAGGCTCACTGACCTCGCCGTCGTACCTCGTGAGAAACCGCACCGTACGGGCCGCCGCTCGAGTACCACCCCGAGACTCCCCCGTCATCGCGGAGATGAGGGCCTTCGTCTCCTAGCATGGCCTAGAGGCCAATCTCGCGACCTCTTCTCCAAACGCCTCAGGAGGCTTTGACTCCCTTTAGTCCGCACAGTGAGCTCCAAGAGATACCCGTCGCAACTCGAGAGCAAGAGCGGGGTTCTTTGCTTACCACTCGAGATGAATGCCTGTCTACCCCGCGTGCGTACTGGAATGCAACCCCGAATCCCGGTCGCCCCTGGAGAGGAACCATTGGCTTCTGGACACAAGCCTAGATGAGGTCTATTGGCCCTGCAATCCCTCGAGAGCAATCCCCAGCTTTCCTTCGCAACTCGATTGGAAGATTGGACTTCCCTGGGCCAACACAAGAGGCATCCTGAATTCCCCGTCGTAACTCGAGAATCCCGCCGCAACTCGGGAAAAACCACGTGGTCCCCGTCCATCGCAAG
>NW_011427786.1:0-610 GCF_000754665.1 Bison bison bison
ATCTCCCCCTCCAAAAAACCGGAGTCTGCCTACTGTATTGCTTTGTGCTCTCACCTCTGATTTCACTGGTGGCTGTCCCCCACCACCATCTCGCTCTCTCTGTCAAAGAGTTAACTTACAGCTCCAATTCCTAAAGTTCCTTGTCATTCTTCCCTTTAACTTCCAGCTGAGTCTCCATCTGGAGCGCGGAACCCACCAGTCTTTCTAATTATGCCTGGGCTGCTAAGACCCACTCGAGAAGGTGTCTAGGGTGAGGCACCTTTCGCTATTCGAGAGGGCGCCTGCGGCCTACGTAAGTGGTGCAAACTTCTTGTCTTGAAGTTTGATTGGTCTTCCGCGTAAACCAAGCTACTCAGTCTCTTTTCTCCACCGAATTTTCCTACTGAGCTCTCCTCATACTATTCTTCTTGACATCTCTGATTAGCATATAAATAGACGCCTAGGCCATCTCTCCTTCGAATACCCTGTATCAGTTGGAGCTGGTCCCCGGCAGGTGGCGACCGAACAGGGACCTCAGGAGGCAATACTCAAAGAGCTGAGCAGACGCGAACCACGCAATCAGCAGGCAATAAGTATGGAGATCAGCAGTGACGAATCATGCTGCTCAACT
>NW_011427787.1:0-572 GCF_000754665.1 Bison bison bison
AAAAAATACCTCTTATAATAGTAACAATTGCTCTAAAACTTATACTTTAACTGCTTCCCCCCAACAATGTACATTTGGAACCAAATCTGTGATAAAAGCTTAACTGTAAGTTTCCAAACCTGATTTTTTGGTGATATTTGCACGTTTTTCAGTTCTTGATCTCAGAAATGAAAAATGAAATTTAAAAACGTATATTCTCACTGGGCTCTACTTACGCTTTTCCAGGGTTGCTTTAAAGAAAAGGATAGCAGTGCTCCATGTGGAACAATTTGGTTTCGAAATTCTGTTTCAGCGACCTCAGCTACTGCTGGAGCCATTAAATCCAGTACCCTTGTACAGCCAACTAAAAGTTTCCTGGCCTCATGCTCCCCTAGCTGGGTTGGGCTGGCACCCTGGTGGCATAAGCTTCAGGCTGCCAGCCCAGTTTGGGGCAGTTCAGCCTGTAAGGAGTTTGGTTAGGCTACCCGGCCTCCCTAGGACTCTAAGGTCATCACTGTGTTCTGGAAAGGGGGACATTTAGGTACAAACCTCTTTGAGTCCTATTCTGTTGTCCAACCCCCACCTCACATATG
>NW_011427788.1:0-584 GCF_000754665.1 Bison bison bison
GTTTTTCCTCACACTTTCCCCTCCAAAATAAAACCCAGAGAGCCACAATTCCCCGTGAGAGATCAAGCAGAGTATGAAAGGGGACTCTGTAATGTGACCTCTTCACTGTCATGTCATCATTTTGAGAGTTTTACTGGTACATAGACCAAAACAGGAGCTGATGTGTTAAAATGCATATATGAGCTTTATTTGACTAACTCCTACCAGATTGTTTTCAGAACAACCGCATAAGATCAAATGTCTGCCAACAGTGTATATTTCTGTCAATATACAGCATTGTCTAGCTTTCTAAGCTTGCCAATCTAATCTATGTAAATGATAGATTGTTGTTTAATTTAATTTTATTTTTTTTCCTTTTTTTCTTTTTTTTTAATTAATTTTATTTTATTTTTAAACCTTACATAATTGTATTAGTTTTGCCAAATATCAAAATGAATCCACCACAGGTATACATGTGTTCCCCATCCTGAACCCTCCTCCCTCCTCCCTCCCCATACCATCCCCTCTGGGTTGTCCCAGTGCACCAGCCCCAAGCATCCAGCATCGTGCATCGAACCTGGACTGGCATCTCGTTTCATACATGA
>NW_011427789.1:0-603 GCF_000754665.1 Bison bison bison
GATCTCCAAGGGCTCTTTCACAGACCTGTGGTGTACCCTCTAAGTATTGGTTCCTGTATATCAGCACACTTGGCTTCCTCTGTGGGTTCCTGGAGTTGAGTCTCCTCCTGGAGTTGAATGCCATACTTTCTCCACTTCCGGCACAGATACCTAGAATCTCTGTGCACCATTCAAGGACCTGGAATCGTTGGCGTGTAGACCTATGCCAGGAGAAATCTCTCCGTTTCCTCTTCCTTTCTCCTCCTCTTTGTCTCTCCCCACTCTTTTTCCCCCCTCCACAATTCATTTAAATCCTCTAAGCTTTCACAAAATGCTAGAAAGTGATAATCGCCAAGGGGTTACCATCCCTCTCAGAACAAAAGAGGAAGGACTACAGATGACTAAGCTGTAGTGAGTCTATTGTCTCCATTTTAGGTAATTTCCTGAGTGTAAATTCAAATAGAAGTAAATTGTATTTATTACTCAATGCTTGATTGATTGATTTGCACTTTGAATTATTTTACTAGGCCTTTCCAGTTAGTTCGCTTGGGCCAAAGCATTTTGCTAAGGTTCAGCTTTAAACCGCTTTTAGTTGTATAACGAGTGTGTGTGTGTGTGTGTGTG
>NW_011427790.1:0-501 GCF_000754665.1 Bison bison bison
AGGCTGTCCCCCACCACCATCTCGCTCTCTCTGTCAGAGTTAACTTACAGCTCCAATTCATAAAGTTCCTTGTCATTTTTCCCTTGAACTTCCAGCTGAGTCTCCATCTGGAGTGAGGAACGCACTACGCTTAATAATTACGCCTGGGCTGCTAAGACCCCCTCGAGAAGGTGTCTAGGGTGAGGCACCTTCCGCTATTCGAGAGGGCGCCTGGGGCTTACGGAAGTGGTGCAAACTTCTTGTCTTGAAGTTTGATTGGTCTACCGCGTAAACCAAGCTACTCAGTCTTTTTTCTCCACCGTAATTTTCCTACTGAGCTATCCTCATACTCTTATTCTTGACATCTCTGATTAGCATATAAATAGTTGCCTAGGCCATCTCTCCTTCGAATACCCTGGATCAGCTGAGGCTGGGTCCCCCGGAGGGTGGTGCCCGAACAGGGACCTCAGGAGGCAATACTCAAAGAGCTGAGGAGACACGAACCACGGAATCAGCAGGCAA
>NW_011427791.1:0-603 GCF_000754665.1 Bison bison bison
GCCCGTATTTGCATTTGCGTAGAGATTCAGCAGAGCTCTGTGAGAAATAATGGGGGCAGGCTCTGGGTGGAGGAGGAACAAGAGTTGAGGGAGTCTTTCCATCATGTCCATTCTTTTCAGGCTGTAGACCATGTGACTGTATTATCTATTCAACAATTTGAGTTACTTAAAAAAAATCTTCCGGGGGAATTCCCTGATCCAGTGGTTGGAACTCTGCGCTTTCACTGCTGAGACTTTGAGTTCAATCTCTGGTCAGGGAACTAAGATCTCACAAGCCACATGGCACAATGAAAATAAAAATCTTCTGTGGAGATATAAATTTTTAAAGTTTTTTTTTATAAAAAATGTGATGACAAAAAAATTTTACCATAAACAATAGGAAATGAAGGAAAGCAGTCAGGAATGCAGAGGCAATATGTCTCAACGTTTTATAACAGCATAACCTTGGTTCTGATGTAAAGGTTAATTGTAGAACTAAATTAGCTGGCAAGCAGGTTGGAGCAGCGTGAAAACTTGGGTGAAGTCAGCCCTATACTGCCTTATCTACACGAAAATTTCTTCATCAACGGAGGTCAAGCCACTCTCTGTCTCTCCTCTCCCACT
>NW_011427792.1:0-570 GCF_000754665.1 Bison bison bison
GCTGCTGCTAAGTCACTTCAGTCGTGTGCGACCCCATAGATGGCAGCCCACCAGGCTCCCCCATCCCTGGCATTCTCCAGGCAAGAACACTGGAGTGGGTTGCCATTTCCTTCTCCAGTGCATGAAAGCGAAAAGTGAAAGTGAAGTCGCTCAGTCGTGTCCGACTCCCAGCGACCCCATGGACTGCAGCCTACAAGGCTCCTCCGCCCATGGGATTTTCCAGGCAAGAGTACTGGAGTGGGTTGCCATTGCCTTCTCCGAGCACCAAAGTTAACTCTTAGCTAAACTTATCAGAAACCAAAAGCCACCTCGACAAACCAACCAAAAGCGACAGTAAGGCTGCACTATATTCAACCATGAGATGTTACAGACTTCCGATGATTCATTCATTCATCATCATTTACTGAGGATTTACTATATGACAAGCACTAAGTCACTTGTGGATCACAATAAACTGTGGAAAATTCTGAAAGAGATGGGAATACCAAATCACCTGATCTGCCTCTTGAGAAATTTGTATGCAGGTCAGGAAGCAACAGTTAGAACTGGACATGGAACAACAGACTGGTT
>NW_011427793.1:0-767 GCF_000754665.1 Bison bison bison
AAAGCCTGCCTGGCCGCCAGCCCCACCCCCCACTCCCCAGAAAAAACGGCTCAAAGAAATCTTTTCCATCTCAGGCGGAAAACTGGAAGATGTCTTGTCTTGTCTGTCTGGATTGATGTCTGTGTCAGTGTGAGCCTTGTGATTTTTGATAATAGTGCTCAAGTTCTGAGTTCTTATTTCAATGGTCTCAAGACAAGGCAGCCCTTGCAAACCCAACTGCTTCCAATACAAGAAAACTTTGACCTCAGGGAATGTCAGAGTCCCGTGAACTGGGAACTAGTCAATATGAAATATCTAGTAGTTTTGTTTTTGCTCCTCTACTGTAGACATGTCTAAGAGTCATCAACATGAAAGCACAAAAATGTTCATAGTGCCTCGGTTTGTTCTAAGGTAAAAATTGCTATATCGTTATATCTGTCACAAGCTTGTCAACAAGAAAGTACCTCGAAAGAACAGGAACAAAACGAAAAATTAAATGTGATATGAGCTTTTAGATAAACTATGAACACTAATTACACTCTGAAATATCTGCCTATGAGAGTCTTGATTGAAGGCAGAGGAGAAGGGGACGACAGAGGCTAAGATGGTTGGATGGCATCACTGATTCGATGGACATGAGTTTGAGCAAGCCCCTGGAGTTGGTGATGGACACGGAAGCCCAGCGTCCTGCAGGCCACGGGGTCCCAAAGAGTCAGACACGACTGAGCCACTGAACTGAACTGAACATACAATCGTTTCTCCAGGTGTTTGGGTTACCCGAGTTTCTA
>NW_011427794.1:0-684 GCF_000754665.1 Bison bison bison
AGCTTTCTTATCCATTCATCTGCTGATGGACATCTAGGTTGCTTCCATGTCCTGGCTATTATAAACAGTGCTGCAATGAACATTGGGGTACACGTGTCTGTTTCCCTTCTGGTTTCCTCAGTATGTATGCCCAGCAGTGGGATTGCTGGATCATAAGGCAGTTCTATTTCCAGTTTTTTAAGGAATCTCCACACTGTTCTCCATAGTGGCTGTACTAGTTTGCATTCCCACCAACAGTGTAAGAGGGTTCCCTTTTCTCCACACCTTCTCCAGCATTTATTATTTGTAGACTTATGGATCGCAGCCATTCTGACTGGCGTGAAATGGTACCTCATAGTCGTTTTGATTTGCATTTCTCTGATAATGAGTGATGTTGAGTCATTTTTTTCATGTGTTTGTTAGCCCTCTGTATGTCTTCTTTGGAGAAATGTCTATTTAGTTCTTTGGCCCATTTTTTTGATTGGGTCATTTGTTTTTCTGGAGTTGAGCTGTAGGAGTTGCTTGTATATTTTTGAGATTAGTTGTTTGTCTGTTGCTTCATTTGCTATTATTTTCTCCCATTCTGAAGGCTGTCTTTTCACCTTGCTAATAGTTTCCTTTGTTGTGCAGAAGCTTTTAAGGTTAATTAGGTCCCATTTGTTTATTTTTGCTTTTATTTCCAATATTCTGGGAGGTGGGTCATAG
>NW_011427795.1:0-741 GCF_000754665.1 Bison bison bison
AATGTAGGTTAACATTAGTATCCAAACAAAAGTGAAATGTACTTACACTCCTGGTAAGAAACTTATAGTTAGCAAATGGTGTCAATGCGTAAGAAGCTGAAAGGTGAAGGCTGCAATAGACTTATTCCCTTGAATACCTATGCAATTCATAGTCCACACAGACCTCCTGTATCAAGAGACATGTCCTCAACAGATTCTGTTGATTTTTTCAGATTCTGAAGAAAATAGGTGACAATAACTGCAGCAGAATACCTCCAGTTGTCTGTGGAAGGGAAGGAGAAACTGTTTACCTGCAATAATTACAATGGAGTAAGTAGTCTTAAGTAAGAAATAAAACTTTACTTATAGTAAAAATATTAAAGGCTCAAGAGACAAAAGCTTTGGGTGGCTTCCTCTTTCTTATTTTACTCTCATTTACAAGGAGGTCTGGGATAACCACAGAGGCTTCTGTTACAAGAGCAACAAGAGCAGGGCATGAAGAAATGCTGGCGTCTTGTGGACATTTTTTTTCAAACAGTAACCTTAAAATGCTTGCTGATGGACACACTATTCACAAGGGTGCTGAGCTCCAACTGATACCCACCCATGACAAGTTACCAGAGCTCACCTAAGGGGAAAAATAACGTAAACACAGGAGAAGCTAACAGGAAGAGCATGTGAACAGGTAAACACAATTCCATGTTTATCTAAGAAGCACATGGCAATTTGCACATTGGGTTGAATTCTAAGAGACATAAACAT
>NW_011427796.1:0-616 GCF_000754665.1 Bison bison bison
GTTTCCTCAGTGTGTGTGCCCAGCAGTGGGATCACTGGGTTGTATGGCAGTTCTATTTCCTAGGTTTTTTTTCTTTATTTTTTTAAGGTAATCTCCACACTGTTCTCCATAGTGGCTGTATTAATTTGCATTCCCATCAATAGTGTAGGAGGGTTCCCTTTTCTCCACACCCTCTCCAGCATGTATTGCTTGTAGACTTTTGAATTGCAGTCATTCTGACTGGCGTAACATGGTACCTCATTGTGGATTTTGATTTGCATTTGTCTGATAATGAGTGGTTGTTGAGCATTTTTTCATGTGTTTGTTAGCCATCTGTATGTCTTCTTCGGAGAAATGTATATTTAGTTCTTTGGCCCTATTTTTTGATTGGGTTTATTTATTTTTCTGGTAATTGAGCTGCAGGAGTTGCTTGTATATTTTTGAGATTAGCTTGTTTTTCAGTTGCTACATTTGCTATTATTTTCTCCCATTCTGAAGCCTGTCTTTTCACCTTCCTAGTAGTTCCTTTGTGGTGCAGAAGTCTTTTACGTTTAATTAGGTCCCATTTTGTTTATTTTTGCTGTTATTTCCAATACTCTGGGGAGGTGGGTCATAGAGGATCCTGCTATGATGTATG
>NW_011427797.1:0-623 GCF_000754665.1 Bison bison bison
ACCACACACCTCTCATACATAACACAAACACTTTCACATACTCACACATACCTCCCCTTCAGGTTCTGTGTCTCTGGAGAACTCTAACAAATACACTGAACTTATACTGCTTCCAACACTTTTATTTTTAAGGTTAAAACTATTTTGAAGCTACAAAGGCCAAATTTAAATTCTAAAACAAAAAGACAAGGAACCTAGAATCACAGACCAATATTTACATGTCTTTTTGCAGTTTCAAAGCTTTCACACATATACTATCTCATATGATTCCCAAAGCATGTCGTGAGTAGTTAAGACAGAGTTATCACCTATTTATATAAGGAAACTGGGAGTCAAACTATAAGTTGCAGAGCAAAACAAAAACTACAGATCCAGTGCACTGCACCGTGCTGCCTCATCACATACAGATAATCAGCTTATTAAAAACTGGAAGTTCCTGTTCGTCTCTCATGGTCAGCCAATGTGTGATCAGGCCACCCAAGATGGTCATTCTTTTGCTTTTGGTATATCCCCTAATGGCTCAGTGCCCACTTCACCTACACCCTACTCACATGCCTATACACTTTACCACTAGTCACACAGCTAGTCTAAATATTAGAACTAGAATACCTCCACAATGATAG
>NW_011427798.1:0-1033 GCF_000754665.1 Bison bison bison
ATGGATTGTCCTCCCGTTTCAGCGGGCGGCGGGAGCGAGGTCCCAGAGGCTCGTCCTGGAACCGGGCGTGGGGGCGGGGCTCACCGGGAGCCCGTGGTGAAGGTGGGCAGCGCACCGGGAGCGCGCCCGGGCGGGGCGAAGCCGGGCGGCGCGGGTCGGGAGTCGGGTCGTGGCGGGGATGGGGGGCGGTCCCAGTTGTGCTCCGGGGATCCCCACTGCGGCTGGGAAGGCACCGGGAGCATGGCAGGGGCGGGGCGGCGCGGGGCGGGGGTCGGCTCCTGGCAGGGGTGGGGGAGGGCTTCCCCGTTGTCCTCTCGGGGGTCGCCGTGGCGGCTGGGAACGCCCACTGCGTGCGCTCCTGGGTCCCCAAGGATCGGCATCCAGTGGGCGCGGCGGAGGGGTGCGGACCACAGGTCAGGGAACTGGGACTGCGTGGAGCAGGGAACCACGTAGTCCTCCCTCTGTTGGCACAACCTGGCGGTCGCAGAAAGGCCTCGCCTTTGGGCTCAAGGCCTTTACCGCTCCACCCCTTTGCTGAAAGGTCAGAGCCGCGCGGTTTTCCCAAGCAGCCTAGTGTCCGCTGCAAGTCCAAGGGCCAGAACCCTGATCTCTGGCCGGCTGGCCCAGCCCTGCTTCTGGCACTTTGGAGGCCAGCGGGCCCTTGACCACCTGCTGGGATGGGAAAGGGAGGGTCCACGAATTGCACACTAGAAACTTAGCAGGGTGCATGGGTTTCAAAACCCGGTGGCCGCCCAGGCAGCAAACAAGGGAGGAGGGCACCCTGCTGCCCTTTCATGGCAGCATCTGTGGCTGTCCTGCTGAGGGGGCCTTTCCATGGGGACCGTGTGCAGTACAAGTTTGGTGTTTTGGAACCGAATAATTAGAACGTGTAAAAATTTTAAATGATGTGGTGGTTTGATTCAAACAAAACAAAACAAAAAACCAAGCTCCAAGTTTTTTGCAAATTTAGGTCTTAATATTGAAGGCCTGTTTTCCTTTCACTGTGGCATTCTACGAAGAAATGAGCGGGGTT
>NW_011427799.1:0-591 GCF_000754665.1 Bison bison bison
AGGGCAAAGGATCCAAGAGTGGTACCCCTGGACCAGAAACTGGAAAATAACTTAAATGGAATTATCCTGGGTTCTGTCCAATGGGGCTGTCCAGAGACATGAGGAGACCCGGGGAAAAAGAACCTGAAGATAATCCCAGATTCCTGGGTCCAGTTGAGAAGCAAGTTATGTACCAGAGGAAATGCATCACCTGTAAAAAGGCCACCACAGGTAGGAGGTGTCCTGTGAGGGTGTGAGATCAGAGGGTCTTCGAAGAATCCACAAAGAGGCTTCATAAAAAAAATGAGTTTGAAGAGGAGCTGTTCTCAAGAGCACAAAACCATCTTTCCTGTTTCTCTAACTTCTGCATCGTCCATGCTTCATCCTCCCCTCTCTGACCTAAATGGCATCAGAACTGAAAGTTAACGAGAGAAGCAGGGAATAAAGGCAGAAGGCTGCCCACGCCCATTTCCCTAGCTTCCCACCTACAAAAAGCACCAGCTAGCGAAAGAAAGAAGTTTAACTTCAAATCCCATTTGAGTTTTGATTATTATATAGGAATCAACATTCCAGATTTTAGTAAGCGATACTGTATCTGATGACTTAAAGTAT
>NW_011427800.1:0-515 GCF_000754665.1 Bison bison bison
GAGATCCCTTTCGCCCCTGGAGAGGAACACTGGCTTCTGGACACAAGCCTAGATGAGGTCTATTGGCCCTGCAGTCACTCGAGAGCAATCCCCAGCTTTCCTTCGCAACTCGAATGGAAGATTGGACTTCCCTGGGCCAACACAAGAGGCATCCTGAATTCCCCGTCGCAATTCGACAATCCTGCCGCAACTCGAGATAATGCACGTGGTTCCCCCGTCATCGCAAGATGAAGCCCTTTCCCGCTACAGTGTCTCAGGAGAAGTCCCACGTTAGGTATTGGAGGTCGAAACGGTACTTGGCACCCTTGATGCGACCCACAAAGTTCCCCGACATCCCGGTCTCCCTCGAGAGGAACACTGAGGTTTTCCGGCACCACTTCCTCTGAGCCCCTTCTACCCTCCTGATCTGGACAGGAGGGTCGACTCCCTGCTTTGTCTGGAAGGGTTCCCGACCTTCCGGTCACCTCAGGATGAGGCCGGTCTCACGACGACATTCCAGACGTGGCCTCGTGGGT
>NW_011427801.1:0-705 GCF_000754665.1 Bison bison bison
ATAACTAATGGTATCTGCAGTGATACTATTTCCAAATAAGGTCACATTTGAGGTGTTGGGACTTCAACATAAAACTTTGAGGGGCACACAGTTCAACCCATATAAGGGGTATTTTCCAATTGTGATTAGGAATGGCACCTCCAGGCATTGTGTACTGCTCAGCCCAAGTGGCCCTACATGGAGGGCTTGCCCTGGAAGAACCTCAGTAATTAAGAGAGGTGTTTGTAAAGCTGGCTTTTAATAATACATGAGCCACTTTGAATTACTTGTTTGGGACCTTGACCGGGAGCATCATAAGCTCTTAAATTTTTTTTTTAATCATCCCTGTCAATCAGTGGATGCGAAGGTCAAATTACCATCATGCCTACATGCCTGACCCTTAGAATAATGATAAGCTAACATTTATTGAATGCTTATTATGTGCTAAGAATTGCATGTGTTATCTAATATTATCTTCACAACAACTCTATTAGATAGTTACTGTTATTCTTCCAGTTAACAGGTGAGGACGCTGAGATCAGGTTATGGTTGTGTGACATGCCCATAGTCACATAGCTAATTAAGTGACAAGATGAGATTTCAATCCAGTTCTGATTTCCAAATCCAAGCAACATTGCAGAGGGTGCGCCCTGTATTTTTAGAGGTAATGTTTGCGTGTAACAGTTCACCATTTAAAGCCTGTTTTATCATGGGCCTTTTCTTTTT
>NW_011427802.1:0-529 GCF_000754665.1 Bison bison bison
AAACTTTAAATTGGAATGACCAACTCATTCGTGTTTGCCTAGGACTTTCCCAGTTTTTAGCACAGAAAGTTCCACACCTTTGGAAATCCCTGTCTCAGGAAAACCACGATGTTCGGTCATTCTGCTTTGTTTAAGGCACTGGGTCAGAACCCTACCAGTTAGCAGTGTGAGTGTGGGATAAAGTGGAGGCAAGGTGTCAGGAGTCCTATGGCTCTGGGTCAGAACCCTACCAGTTAGCAGTGTGAGTGTGGGATAAAGTGGAGGCAAGGTGTCAGGAGTCCTATGGCTCTTGGGGAAGATTCAAGCCTAGGACAGTCTAAGAGGCACTGGGGAGGGACATTGCTTTTGAGAGGCTAGAACCCTCCTCTACTTAAGGCTTCCTAAATAGAATTTAGAAGCCCAGGGCTGCCACCTCTTATAATCAAGCCTTGAATAACAAAACTCAAACCTGTAACACCAAAATAGCCTACTTGGATGGGTAGTCTCCTCTCCTAGGTCCTAGAGCTGCTGCTGCTGCTGCTGCTGCTGA
>NW_011427803.1:0-578 GCF_000754665.1 Bison bison bison
CCTCTCGAGATGTCCCCGTGGAGAGAGGCCGCTTGTCGAGCTGTATTTGGAACCTGGGGATTTTTCCGAACGATGCACAGAAAACCTGCCCCTTCGTGTTGACTTCATTCACAGGGTGGAGTTCGGAGAGGTGTCCGGGCATCGGGTTCTTATCAAGAGGGGACCGGGAAATCGGGGTCCTACGGAATGTGGAACCACCCACGAGGCCACGTCTGGAATGTCTTCGTGAGACCGGCCTCATCCTGAGGTGCGACCGGAAGGTCGGGAACCCCTTCCAGACAAAGCAGGGGACTCGACCCTCCTGTCCAGATCAGGAGGGGAGAAAGGGCTCAGAGGAGGGGGTGCCGGAAAACCTCAGTGTTCCTCTCGAGGGAGACCGGGATTTCGGGGAACTTTGTGGGTCGCAACAAGGGTGCCAAGTGCCCTTTCGACCTCCAGTTCCTAACGTGGGACTTCTCCTGAAACGCTGTAGCGGGAAAGGGCTTCATCTTGCGATGACGGGGGAGCCACGTGGTTTTTCTCGAGTTACCGCGGGATTCTCGAGGTACGACGGGGGAATTCGAGGCTGGCCTCTTGTG
>NW_011427804.1:0-499 GCF_000754665.1 Bison bison bison
CCACGAGAGGCTCACTGACCTCGCCGTCGTACCTCGTGAGAAACCGCACACTGGGGCCGCCGCTCGAGAACAACCCCGAGTTTCTCCCGTCATCGAGAGATGAGGGCCTTCGTCTCCTGCATGGCCGCCAGACCAATCTCGCGAACTCTCTCCAAACGCCTCAGGAGGCTTGACTCCCTTGAGTCCACCCAGTGAGCTCCAAGAGATACCCGTCGCGATTCGAGAGCAGAGCGGGGTTCTTTGCTTCCACTCGAGATGAATGCCTGTCTCCCCGGGTGCGTCTGGAATGCAACCCCGAGATCCCTGTCGCCCTGGAGAGGAACATTGGCTTCTGGACACAAGCCTAGATGAGGTCTCTTGGCCCTGCAGTCACTCGAGAGCAATCCCCAGCTTTCCTTCGCAACTCGAGTGGAAGATTGGACTTGCCTGGGCCAACACAAGAGGCAGCCTGAATTCCCCGTCGTAACTCGAGAACTCCCGACCGTAACTCGAAGAAAAA
>NW_011427804.1:4642-5065 GCF_000754665.1 Bison bison bison
TTGACTCCCTTGAGTCCACCCAGTGAGCTCCAACAGATACACGTCGGGATTCGAGAGCAGAGCGGGGTTCTTTGCTTCCACTCGAGATGAATGCCTGTCTCCCCGGGTGCGTCTGGAATGCATCCTCGAGATCCCTGTCGCCCCTGGAGAGGAACATTGGCTTCTGGACACAAGCCTAGATGAGGTCTATTGGCCCTGCAGTCACTCGAGAGCAATCCCCAGCTTTCCTTCGCAACTCGAATGGAAGATTGGACTTGCCTGGGCCAACACAAGAGGCAGCCTGAATTCCCCGTCGTAACTCGAGAATCCCGCCGTAACTCCAGAAAACCCACGTGGCTCCCCCGTCATCGCAAGATGAAGCCCTTTCCCGCTACAGCGTCTCAGGATTAGTCCCACGTTAGGAATTGGAGGTCGAAAGGGCAC
>NW_011427805.1:0-726 GCF_000754665.1 Bison bison bison
GTGTTTTCTCTCCTCTGTGGCCTGGTAAGGGTAGGTGGTCATTGGCATCCCAAAGGTGGCTAGAAGTCAATGATTTAGGCAGGCTTGTGAATAGATATGGGAGAAGGCAATGGCACCCCACTCCAGTACTCTTGCCTGGAAAATCTCATGGACGGAAGAGCCTGGTAGGCTGCAGTCCATGGGGTCGCTCAGAGTCGGGCACGACTGAGCGACTTCACTTTCACATTTCACTTTCATGCATTGGAGGAGGACATGGCAACCCACTCCAGTGTTCTTGCCTGGAGAACCCCAGGGACTGCGGGGCCTGGTGGGCTGCGTCCATGGGGTCACACAGACTCGGACACGACTGAAACGACTTCGCAGCAGCAGCAGCAGCAGCAGCAGCAGTGCATAGATATCAAAAAGGGTTTAGAACAGTACAGGTAGGATCACACAAGTCACCGTGAAGCAATACTTTCCACTTAGCCAAAGCTACAAAAGATTTCTGTCTAGGTCAACCTAGAGAGATCACGGAAGAGGTAAGAACTTAAAATCCATTAGCAAAGGCAGTTCAACCTCTCAAGAAACCTTGTGCTAGGCACAACACTCTTTTCTGGGGGGTCCACTTTCCCTACAACCTCCTGATCCCATTCTGTACCCATTCCTTTGCTTCTCCCATCCTGAAACTGCCACCTGGAAGAAAGAACGACGTCGTTTGCCTTCAGAAAATGCGATTTCATGCCACAT
>NW_011427806.1:0-580 GCF_000754665.1 Bison bison bison
CAGTGTGTATGCCCAGCAGTGGGATTGCTGGGTCATAAGGCAAGTTCTATTTCCAGTTTTTTAAGGAATCTCCACACTGTTCTCCATAGTGGCTGTACTAGTTTGCATTCCCACCAACAGCATAAGAGGGTTCCCTTTTCTCCACACCCTCTCCAGCATTTATTGCTTGTAGACTTTTGGATCGCAGCCCTTCTGACTGGCGTGAAATGATACCCCATAGTGGTTTTGATTTGCATTTCTCTGATAATGAGTGATGTTGAGCATCTTTTCATGTTTGTTAGCCATCTGTATGTCTTCTTTGGAGAAATGTCTATTTAGTTCTTTGGCCCATTTTTTGATTGGGTCATTTATTTTTCTGGAATTGAGCTGCAGGAGTTGCTTGTATATTTTTTGAGATTAGTTGTTTGTCAGTTGTTTCATTTGCTATTATTTTCTCCCATTCTGAATGCTGTCTTTTCACCTTGCTTATAGTTTCCTTGTTGTGCAGAAGCTTTTAAGTTATAGGTCCCATTTGTTATTTTGCTTTTATTCCAATTATTCTGGGAGTGGGGTCATAGAGGATCCTGCTGTGATGTATGTC
>NW_011427807.1:0-766 GCF_000754665.1 Bison bison bison
CGGTCGCCCCTGGAGAGGAATATTGGCTTCTGGACACAAGCCTAGATGAGGTCTATTGGCCCTGCAGTCACTCGAGAGCAATCCCCAGCTTGCCTTCGCAACTCGAATGGAAGATTGGACTTCCCTGGGCCAACACAAGAGGCATCCCGAATTCCCCGTCGTAACTCGAGAATCCCGCCGCAACTCGAGAAAAAACCACGTGGTTCCCCCGTATCGCAAGATGAAGCCCTTTCCCGCTACAGCGTCTCAGGAGAAGTCCCACGTTAGGAATTGGAGGTCGAAACGGTACTTGGCACCCTTGATGCGCCCCACCAAGTTCCCGGCATCCCGGTCTCCCTGGACGAGGAACACCGAGGTTTTCCGGCACCACTTCCTCTGAGCCCCTTCTACCCTCCTCGATCTCCACACGGAGGGTCGACTCCCCTGCTTTGTCTGGAAGGGTTCCCGACCTCCGGTCGCACCTCAGGATGAGGCCGGTCTCACGACGACATTCCAGACGTGGCCTCGTGGGTGCTTCCACATTGCGAAGCACCCCGATTTCCCGGTCCCCTCTTGATAAGAACCCGATGCCCGGGCACCTCTCCGAACTCCACCCTGTGAATGAAGTCAACACGAAGGGGCAGTGACTCGCCCGTGCATCGTCCGGAAAAAACCCCCAGGTTCCACATCCAGCTCGACAAGTGGCCTCTCTCCCCGGGGACACCTCGAGAGGCAAGCGGAGTTCCATGCCTCAACCCAAGACGAGGCCTGACTCTCCTGTCCCCAG
>NW_011427808.1:0-757 GCF_000754665.1 Bison bison bison
AATGTTGTAGCGTTTAATATTGTCCTGGAGGTCTCTGAGATTGTTCTCATTTCTTTTAATTAGTTTTTGTTTTATCCTGTCTGATTCATTTATTTCTACCATTCTATCTTCTAATCACTAATCCTATCTTCTGCCTCTGTTATTCTACTATTTGTTGCCTCCAGAGTGTTTTTAATTTCATTTATTGCATTATTCATTTTATATTGACTCTTTTTTATTTCTTCTAGGTCCTTGTTAAACCTTTCTTGCATCTTCTCAATCTTTGTCTCCAAGCTATTTATCTGTGATTCCATTTTGATTTCAATATTTTGGATCAGTTTCACTATCATTATTCAGAATTCTTTATCCAGTAGATTCCCTATCTCTTCCTCTTTTGTTTGGTTTGGTGGGCATTTATCCTGTTCCTTTATCTGCTGCGTATTCCTCTGTCTCTTCATCTTGTTTAAATTGCTGAGTTTGGGGTGTCCTTTCTATATTCTGGCAGTTTGTGGAGTTCTATTTATTGTGGCGTTTCCTCGCTGTGTGTGGGTTTGTACAGGTGGCTTGTCAAGGTTTCTTGGTTAGGGAAGCTTGTGTCGGTGTTCTGGTGAGTGGAGCTGTATTTCTTCTCTCTGGAGTGCAATGAAATGTCCAGTAATGAGTTATGGGATGTCTATGGTTTTGGGGTGACTTTGGGCTGCCTGTATCTTGGAGCTCAGGGCTGTGTTCCTTGCTGCTGGAGAATTTGCTTGGTATGTCTTGCCCTGAAACTTGTTTC
>NW_011427809.1:0-693 GCF_000754665.1 Bison bison bison
AATCTTCAGAAATCTATAGTCGTGCAAAACTGAAATTCCATCACCATTAAACAACAATTCTCCATGTCTCCTTTCCCCTAGCTCCTAGAAACCACCATTGTGACATTTTCTTTTCTTTCTTTCTTACCTATTTATTTATTTATTACTGTTTAACCATAGTACAAGGCATGTGCGATCTTAGTTCCCTGACCAGGGGTTGAATCCATGCTCCCTGCAGTGGAAGGGCAGAGTCTTAACCATTGGACTGCTAGGGAAGTTCCCATTTATATTTTCTGTTTCTCTGAGTTTGAGTACCTAGATACTTGCTGTAAATGTAATCAAACACACAGTATTTGTCTTTTTGTTACTCGATTGCTGCTGCTAAGTCACTTCAGTCATGTCCGACTCTGTGCAACCCCATAGATAGCAGCCCACCAGGCTCCCCTGTCCCTGGGATTCTCCAGGCAAGAATACTGGAGTGGGTTGTCATTTCCTTCTCCAATGCGTGAAAGTGAAAAGTGAAAGCGAAGTTGCTCAGTCGTGTCCGATTCTTAGCGACCCCTTGGGCTGTAGTGCACCAGGCTCCTCCATCCATGGGATTGTCCAGGCTAGAGTACTGGACTGGGTTGCCATTTCCTTCTCCGTGTTACTGGATTATTTTAGTATTCTGTCCTTTTGGTTTGTACAGGTTATAACACATGTCAGAACTTTCTT
>NW_011427810.1:0-557 GCF_000754665.1 Bison bison bison
CATAACGGTAACAATCTCTACTTTTTTAAAGCAAAAGTAAGGGGGAAAAAACACCTTTTCCTTAAACCCTATAAAGATACCAGAATTATTTCTAAACTCTACAATATGCTGTAGTACTTGTTATGATTGCAAACAAGGAAAAAAAAAGTGGTGGAGGATAAAAGTAAGAAATTCTGTAAACCATGTCATACGAAACCACATACTGATTAGAAACCAAGGATTTGTTTCAAACAAATCCCATTTAAATCACCTTGTTATCCTATGAGGGCTGCTTTGAATGGGTCATCTTACACAAACCCAAATTAGTACTTGTCAACAAAAGACAGACGAGTGACTGCATATAAGGGTACCTGATTTCTACTGAGCTTAGCATGTCAGTTGAGAGTTAATGTGCAGCAGTATAAGATAGTAAGACAAAACCCATGCTCCATGTCACATGGCAACAGTGAATTGAGAGAACAACTCCTCTCTCTAGTCAGTCACCAGTTCCCCCAAAGGCCAACGAGAAGCACAGCAAAGTTTGGCACATAAATTATAATACTATCAAGAATTTTGCT
>NW_011427811.1:0-533 GCF_000754665.1 Bison bison bison
CCAAACCCAGTGGAGTGCCGAGAAGCCCCTCCCACCTCCAGTTTCCCTGACTTCTCAGAGCCACCATGAGAAGCCCCCTGAGGTCACCTGCACAAGTCGAGGGACCCCAGCGTGTCCTGCCTCAACCCGAGAAAGACCTCGAGAGACCTTCTTCAACACGTCTCGAGGCCAGATTCCCCTACTATGACTTGAGAGCAATGACGCGATCCCCGTCGCCATTCGCATGGAGACCCGACTTCCTTGGAGCCCCACGAGAGACTCACTGACCTCGCCGTCGTACCTCGCGAGAATCCGCACACTGGGGCCGCCGCTCGAGAACAACCCAGAGCCTCCCCCGTCATCGCGACTTGAGGTCCTCGTCTCCTGTATGGCCTAGAGACCAATCTCTCGACCTCTCTCCAAACGCCTCAGGAGGCTTGACTCCCTTTAGTCCACCCACGTGAGCTTCAAGAGATACCCGTCGCGACTCGAGAGCGAGGCGGGGTTCTTTGCTTCCACTCGAGATGGATGCCTGTCTCCCCGGGTGCGTCTGG
>NW_011427812.1:0-621 GCF_000754665.1 Bison bison bison
AGTGAAGCAAAGCGAAGTTATTGTAGAGAAAACTGGCGTGAGCTGGGTTAAAAATTAAACCAATAAACCAATTTGGATTCCTTTTATTTCTTTTTCTGCTCTGATTGCTGTGGCCAAAACTTCCAAAACTATGTTGAATAGTAATGGTGAAAGTGGGCACCCTTGTCTTGTTCCTGACTTTAGAGGAAATGCTTTCAATTTTTCACCATTGAGGATAATGTTTGCTGTGGGTTTGTCATATATAGCTTTTATTATGTTGAGGTATGTTCCTTCTATTCCTGCTTTCAACGCGGGTATACCTGTGGCGGATTCATTTCGATATTTGGCAAAACTAATACAATATTGTAAAGTTTAAAAAAAAATTAAACCAATAAACCAAAAAAAGAAATTACCAATTGTAAGAGAATGAGAAGGGAATATTTTTTATTTTTTTAATCTAAATTATTGCCAGGAGGATAGGCATTCTTTCTGAGAATAAAAGACAGTGAAAGGAGATTTCTGTGGGTTAATTTCTTCTACTGGATACCCCTGAATAATCATAATGACTGACTGAAATGAATCTTACATTTGCCTTAGTTCAGTCAAATTCATGTCTCTATTTTCTCTTTATTAGTGGCCTAG
>NW_011427813.1:0-583 GCF_000754665.1 Bison bison bison
TTAGCTCCTTCCCAAAGCCTGCCTGGCCGCCAGCCCCACCCCCCACTCCCCAGAAAAAAAACGGCTCAAAGAAATCTTTTCCATCTCAGGCGGAAAACTGGAAGATGTCTTGTCTTGTCTGTCTGGATTGATGTATGTGTCAGTGTGAGCCTTGTGATTTTTGATAATAGTGCTCAAGTTCTGAGTTCTTATTTCAATGGTCTCAAGACAAGGCAGCCCTTGCCAACCAAACTGCTTCCAATACAAGAAAACACTGACCTCAGTGAATGTCAGAGTCCCGTGAACTGGGAACTAGTCAATATTAAATATCTAGTAGTTTTGGTTTGCTCCTCTACTGTAGGCATGTCTAAGAGTCATCCACATTAAGCACAAAATGTTCATAGGGCCTACGGTTTGTTCTAAGGTAAAATTGCTATATCGTTATATCTGTCACAAGCTTGTCAACAAGAAAGTAGCTCGAAAGTAACAGGAAGAAAACGAAAAATTAAATGTAGATATGAGCTTTTAGATAAACTATGAACACTAATTACACTCTACAATATCTGCCTATGAAGTCTTGATTGAAGGCAGAGGAGAAGGGGAC
>NW_011427814.1:0-581 GCF_000754665.1 Bison bison bison
GTGCCAACAGAGGGCGGACTACGTGGTTCCCTGCTCCACGCAGTCCCAGTTCCCTGACCTGTGGTCCGCACCCCTCCGCCGCGCCCACTGGATGCCGATCCTTGGGGACCCAGGAGCGCACGCAGTGGGCGTTCCCAGCCGCCACGGCGACCCCCGAGAGGACAACGGGGAAGCCCTCCCCCACCCCCACCAGGAGCCGACCCCCGCCCCGCGCCGCCCCGCCCCTGCCATGCTCCCGGTGCCTTCCCAGCCGCAGTGGGGATCCCCGGAGCACAACTGGGACCGCCCCCCATCCCCGCCGCGACCCGGTTCCCGACCCGCGCCGCCCGGCTTCGCCCCGCCCGGGCGCGCTCCCGGTGCGCTGCCCACCTTCACCACGGGCTCCCGGTGAGCCCCGCCCCCACGCCCGGTTCCAGGAGAGCCTCTGGGACCTCGCTCCCGCCGCCCGGTGAAACGGGAGGACAATCCATCCAGCCCACAGTAGGCAATCCAAGCTGTCTAGAATTCAGGGATCAAACGAGGGCTACGGAAAGGAAAGATGACCTGACCTAGGAGGGCCATGATATTCTCTAGAACCGGAC
>NW_011427815.1:0-782 GCF_000754665.1 Bison bison bison
ATTTGGAACCAGTCTGTTGTTCCATGTTCAGTTCTAACTGTTGCTTCCTCACCTGCATACAGGTTTCTCAAGAGGCAAGTCAGGTGGCCTGGTATTCCCATCTCTTTCAGAATTTTCCACAGTTTATTGTGATCCACACAGTCAAAGGCTTTGGCATAGTCAATAAAGCAGAAATAGATGTTTTTCTGGAACTCTCTTGCTTTTTCAATGATCCAGCGGATGTTGGCAATTTGATGACTGGTTCCTCTGCCTTTTCTAAAACCAGCTTGAACATCTGGAAGTTCACGGTTCATGTATTGCTGAAGCCTGGCTTGGAGAATTTTGAGCATTACTTTACTAGCTTGTGAGATGAGTGCAGTTGTGTGGTAGTTTGAGCATTCTTTGGCATTGCCTTTCTTTGGGATTGGAATGAAACTAACCTTTCCAGTCCTGTGGCCACTGCTGAGTTTTCCAAATTTGCTGGCATATTGAGTGCAGCACTTTCACAGCATCATCTTCAGGATTTGGAATAGCTCAACTGGAATTCCATCACCTCACTAGCTTTGTTCATAGTGATGCTTTCTAAGGCCCACTTGACTTCACATTCCAGGATGTCTGGCTCTACGTGAGTGATCACACCATCACAATTATCTGGGTCATGAAGATCTTTTTTGTATAGTTCTTCTGTGTATTCTTGCCATCTCTTCTTAATATCTTATGCTTCTGTTAGGTCCATACCATTTCTGTCCTTTATCGAGCTCATCTTTGCATGAAATGTTCCTTTGGTATCTCTGATTTTCTTG
>NW_011427816.1:0-611 GCF_000754665.1 Bison bison bison
GCTCAGCTCTTTGAGTATTGCCTCCTGAGGTCCCTGTTCGGTCGCCACCTGCCGGGGACCAGCCCCAACTGATCCAGGGTATTCGAAGGAGAGATGGCCTAGGCGACTAATTATATGCTAATCAGAGATGTCAAGAATAACAGTATGAGGAGAGCTCAGTAGGAAAATTCGGTGGAGAAAAGAGACTGAGTAGCTTGGTTTACACGGAAGACCAATCAAACTTCAAGACAAGAAGTTTGCACCACTTAGGTAGGCCGCAGGCGCCCTCTCGAATAGCGAAATGTGCCTCACCCTAGACACCTTCTCGAGTGGGTCTTAGCTGCCCAGGCATAATCATTAAGCGTGGTGGGTTCCGCCCTCCAGATGGAGACTCAGCTGGAAGTTAAATAGAAGAATGACAAGGAACTTTATGAATTGGAGCTGTAAGTTAACTCTTTGACAGAGAGAGCGAGATGGTGGTGGGGGACAGCCCCCAGTGAAATCAGAGGTGAGAGCACAAAGCAATACAGTAGGCATTCTCCGGTTTTTTGGGGGGAGATGCTCGAGAATATCCGGGTGGACTCCTGAGGCTCGATCCCGCATTTGCGTATGCCGAGCCTCCTCCTCATGAC
>NW_011427817.1:0-502 GCF_000754665.1 Bison bison bison
TGAATGTTAATTTCACCCAAAAGCACCTCAGAGAAACATCCAGAATAATGTTTGGCTATGTATCTGGGTACCATAGCTCAGTCAAATTGACACATAACATTAGCCATCACAGGAAGTCTCCAAGTAATCCTGGGTCTCAGTTCTTTTGTTGAAAAATAAGAAAGTGGAATTATATGTCTTCCAACTAAAATAATGAATTCTATGTTTAGGAACAAGGCTAACCAGACAGAGTTCAGGATTCAAGGGCAAAGGATGCTCAAACAGTTCTGCCTCTTTTGATGTCTGATATGTAACACTACCTGATGCCTGGCAGGGAATCACTAATAATTTGAGGATGGGGCCAGAAGACCTGACTTTGAAAAGAGCCCACTCACACTTTTTGCTAAATGTCAGTGGGTATCACCTTCCCATATCAAATGAGAAAAAAAAAAAAAATCCTAATTTTAATTTTAGACACATTGCAATGATTACATTGCTATTATTATTCCTTACCTTTTATTTT
>NW_011427818.1:0-579 GCF_000754665.1 Bison bison bison
CCTGGTCGCCTTAGGGTTTTGTCATGGAGATTTGAAATAAAGTGCACAAAAGTCATATGTGTTGAATCAAGATTTTGCATTTAACCATCTCTCAAAAAGGAAGAGAGCTTCACCTGCACATGTTTCTTTCAAAACCGTCAATTGCTTTTCAATTCTGGGGTTTCTCTCTTGCCTTGTTCAGTTAGCCTTAACAGTAAAAATCAACGAAAACTACATAAAGATTCAAAGATACCAACAAAGGACAGCTTCTGTTTCTGAAATCATCTTTCCATTTAGTAGAACACGAGCTCTATTCTTTGTATTTTGCCTAGGGAATTAGCAATGTCCTGGTTCAGATGGCAAGGCATCCGCGCGCAGGAGACTGGGGTTTGATCCCTGGGTCGGAGATCCCGCCGGAGAAGGAATGGCAACCCACTCCCAGTATCCTCGCCTGGGAAATGCCACGGACAGAGGAGCCTGATGGGCCGCAGTCCATGGGTTGTATTAAAGTTGGGCTCAACCCGCAACTACGAACACAAGTATTTCCAAAGCCACACTCAAGTGTGTGTGTGTGTGTGTGTGTGTGTGTGTGTGTGTGTG
>NW_011427819.1:0-501 GCF_000754665.1 Bison bison bison
ATTAAACGCTACAACATTCGAATCATAGGGGTTCCAGAAGAAGAAGACAAAAAGAAAGACCATGAGAAAATACTTGAGGAGATAATAGTGGAAAACTTCCCTAAAATGGGGAAGGAAATAATCACCCAAGTCCAAGAAACCCAGAGAGTACCAAACAGGATAAAACCCAAGGAGAAACACCCCAAGACACATATTAATCAAATTAACAAAGATCAAACACAAAGAACAAATATTAAAAGCAGCAAGGGAAAAACAACAAATAATACACAAGGGAATTCCCATAAGGATTACAGCTGAATCTTTCAAATAGAAAACTCTTCAAGCCAGGAGGGAATGGCAAGACATACTTAAAATGATGAAAGAAAATAACCTACAGCCCAGATTATGTACCCAGCAAGGATCTCATTCAAGTATGAGGAGAAATCAAAAGCTTTTCTAGACAAGCAAAAAGCTAGAGAGAATTCTGCACCACCAAACCAGCTCTCCAACAAATATAAAGGA
>NW_011427820.1:0-505 GCF_000754665.1 Bison bison bison
CGCGTCATTGCTCTCAAGTCATATAGGGGAATCTGGCCTCGAGACGTGTTGAAGAAGGTCTCTCGAGGTCTTTCTCGGGTTGAGGCAGGACACCCTGGGGTCCCTCGACTTGTGCAGGTGACCTCAGTGGGCTTCTCATGGTGGCTCTGAGAAGTCAGGGAAACTGGAGTTGGGAGGGGCCTCTCGGCACTCCACTGGGTTTGGTGCATTGGAAGAGGGCCTCATCTCCAGTTGAGGCAGGAACCTCAGGGTTCCTCTGACTTCAGACTCCGATCTCAAGGTCCCTGCAGTCTTGGGACAGGAGAGTCAGGCCTCATCTTGTGTTGAGGCATGGAACTCCGCTTGCCTCTCGAGGTGTTCCCGGGGAGACAGGCCACTTGTCGAGCGGTATTTGGAACCTGGGGGTCTTTCCCGACGATGCACGGGCGAGTCACTGCCCCTTCGTGTTGACTTCATTCACAGGGTGAGTTCGAAGAGGTGTCCGGGCATCGGGTTCTTATCAAGG
>NW_011427821.1:0-509 GCF_000754665.1 Bison bison bison
CCCCAGTCTGCAGGGACCCTGCGATCGGAGTCTGAAATCAGAGGAACCCTGAGGTTCCTGCCTCAACTGGAGATGAGGCCCTCTTCCAATGCACCAAACCCAGTGGAGTGCCGAGAGGCCCCCCCCCACTCCAGTTCCCTCGACTTCTCAGAGCCACCATGAGAAGCCCCCTGAGGTCACCTGCACAAGTCGAGGGAAGCCAGGGTTTCCTGCCTCAACCCGAGAAAGACCTCGAGAGACCTTCTTCAACACGTCTCGAGGCCAGATTCCCCTACCATGACTCGAGAGAAATGACGCGCTCCCCTCGCCACTCGCATGGAGACCCGACTTCCCTGGCGCCCCACCGAGAGGCTCACTGACCTCGCCGTCGTACCTCGTGAGAAACCGCACCCTGGGGACCGCCGCTCGACGAACCACCCCCGAGACTCCCCCGTCATCGCGGAGATGAGGGCCTTCGTCGTCCTGCATGGCCTAGAGGCCCAACCTCGCGACCTCTCTCCAAACGCCTC
>NW_011427822.1:0-664 GCF_000754665.1 Bison bison bison
GAGAAACCACATCCCTAGGGAAAAGAGTCCTGCGATGTACACTCCCCCAAAGATTCCCCCATTCGACCCAACCCAGCAACTCCACAGGGTGCCCACGGAGGGAAGGGACAAAGAAGATACGGATGTGTGCATGTGTGGGATCGACCCCTATACCTAGGTCGACTTCCGTACACACATCATGATAGAACTCTGTCTGTGTGCCTATGCCTGGATCTATTCACGTGCACGCGTGCTCACGCGCATGCAGACACACACACACACACACACAGAGGAATGGGACTCAACCACCAGAAGGGAATGAAATCTCACAGTCTGCAGGAACCTGGAGAGACCTTTAGAGGGTATTATGCTACATGAAATACCTCAGATCAGCGTTTCCATGCAGAACCTACAAACCATACACGGTGAACAGAACAGAACCAAACAGAAACAGGCTCAGACATACTACAAAGGGAACACGACCCGGGGGGGGGGGGCGGGGGGTGAGGAGAGAATGAGTGAGTGCCCCTGGCGAGGGAGACAGACGAAGTGGTGCAACCTTCCACTTATGAAATACATGAGTCACGGGCACGTCATCACACCAAATGTCATTTGCCGTGACACCAGGTGGTGACGGACAGTCACTAACTAGATGTATCCTGGTGATGGCTGTGTCATGTGCTAC
>NW_011427823.1:0-516 GCF_000754665.1 Bison bison bison
GTTAGGTACAGAAGTCTAGAAGACATTGGAAGAAACCCAAAGATCAGATCATGAAGGATTTGGGGTAGTCTTTGGGCTTTATCGTGTAGCACCGGGCTTCTTGAACCATCTATGGTAAGAGGCAGTTGTTGGTTTTTATTCCCCAATGTGTCACAGGCCAAAAGGAGGATGGGGTTTGTGATTCATCACGTGGGTTCGGA
This sequence comes from Bison bison bison, assembly GCF_000754665.1. Lineage (NCBI taxonomy): Eukaryota > Metazoa > Chordata > Mammalia > Artiodactyla > Bovidae > Bison > Bison bison. Next base: position 201 of record NW_011427823.1, read on the forward strand.
AGCATCCTGTATTTACCCTGTTCAGTGACACAAGTCCACTCATAGCATGCTCAGATATCATGGCGATGTCAAATGTTTATAAAGTCTCCAAATGCTTGCTCTCCGTTTCTGCACTTACCTTATGAACAGACTGGCTGCCCCTGCCTCTGGAGCACATTTTGAATGGCACAGTTGAGGAGGAGAAACCACCAGGAATGATGTCAGCAGGGAAATGCTTCAATCAAATGTGCGTCCTGGGAATGTCACGCTGGCAGCAAGGTGGAGAAAGACTTACTGAGTCAGGAGATGAGGCAGGAAACGGGTGCAGAGAAGAGAT
>NW_011427824.1:0-636 GCF_000754665.1 Bison bison bison
TTGCTTTCCTATCTTGGTTATTATCAATAATGCTGCTATGAATATTGGAGTGCATACATCTTTCTGAAGTAGTGTTTTCATTTCCTTTGGATATATACCCAGGAGTAAAACTGCTAGATCATATGGAAGTTCTATTTTTAATTTTTCAAGGAACCACCATACTGTTTTCTACCATTACTGTAGCAACTGACATTCCCACTATCAGTGCACTAGGGCTCCCTTTTCTCTACATCCTTGCCAACACATGTTATTTCTTGTTTTCTGATGACAACCATTCTGACAGCGGTGCCCCATACCTCTTGTACCCAATACACTTGAGTTGTCCCGGAGGACCCATAAACTATCATCCATTTTTTAACGTGTTTTCTTGTTGCTGTTCTGGTTAGTGATTTCCACTCTTCTGTCTTAGGTGTTCTTCTGTGTCACCTCAGCTGGCCTGAATTCCTTCTAGCATGTTTTTCATTTCAGTTATCATAATTGTTAGCTCTGAGTGGTTTTTATATTTTCTAATCCTTTGCTGAACTTTCCACTGTGTTCAGTTCTTGTTTTCTCAAGTTCACTTAACATTTTTATTACTGTCGCTTTGGACTCTTTGGCCAGCAAATTTTTTGTCTCTGTTATCTTGTTCTTTCATTT
>NW_011427825.1:0-551 GCF_000754665.1 Bison bison bison
GCAGGGACCCTGCGATCGGAGTCTGAAATCAGAGGAACCCTGAGGTTCCTGCCTCAACTGGAGATGAGGCCCTCTTCCAATGCACCAAACCCCGTGGAGTCCCGAGAGCCCTCCCCCCACCACCAGTTTCCCTGACTTCTCAGAGATACCATGAGAAGCCACCTGGGGTCACCTGCACAAGTCGAGGGAAGCCAGGGTTTCCTGCCTCAACCCGAGAAAGACCTCGAGAGACCTTCTTCAACACGTCTCGAGGCCAGGTTCCCCTACCATGACTCGAGAGCAATGACGCGCTCCCCCTCGCCACTCGCATGGAGACCCGACTTCCCTGGCGCCCCACGAGAGGCTCACTGACCTCGCCGTCGTACCTCGTGAGAAACCGCACCCTGGGGCCGCCGCTCGAGAACCACCCCGAGACTCGCCCGTCATCGCGAGATGAGGGCCTTCGTCTCCTGCATGGCCTAGAGGCCAACCTCGCGACCTCTCTCCAAGCGCCTCAGGAGGCTTGACTCCCTTTAGTCCACCCAGTGAGTTCCAAGAGATACCCGTCGCGA
>NW_011427826.1:0-553 GCF_000754665.1 Bison bison bison
ATTTAATTTTTAACCTCCAATTCCATTTCAACATCACAATGTACCTTCTAGGCTTCCCCTTCAACAATGAGGGACCTAGATCCTATTATATGTGCTAATATATTTACTCAATTTTCTCAAGCTTAGAATATATGTTTGCTGTAAGAAAAAAGAAGATACTATGTAGTATTTGAAAAAAAAAACAAGGCAGGAAAGATGTCATGACTTTTATAATCTGTGTTCTCTTTTGGAAAAGGAATTTGATCATCCATGGTTTTATTTGTTTTTTCTAGTTGTATGAACAAAACCTTTAGCAACAGAAATGAGTAAAAGTCATACAGAACCTTGTAAGCCATGTTAGAGATTTGGGTTTTTTCCTAGTACAATGAGAATATAACAGGTTGGAGGGCTTGTCTGTTAGGTCATTGCTATTTTTTTTGTTGTTGTTAAGTAGCATTTACATCACTTTCCAAGTTATTTCCTCGTAATGTTTATTATTTACTCATCCTTCAACTTATTCTAAAACAAGATTTGATATGCTTAGAGCAATCCATACCAATAAGTTAGAATGTAT
>NW_011427827.1:0-640 GCF_000754665.1 Bison bison bison
CCTACCTTTTGTAGGGTCTTCTTTTGTAACTGGGCTCAAAGGAACTGCAAATGGGGGGGTAAAGACTTACATAGCCTCCATGGCAACTCCAACAAGGGAGCCTTGAATGGCCTGCCTGGGCAGGAGGCAGAACAGCGAGTTAGACGTGGTCCCTGCAGTCAGAAGCCTGCTGGCTAAGAGGGGTGACAGTGCTTACGGTTTAGTCCCAAAACACCTCTGTAGAGAGAGGCTCACAGAGTAGGCAGGCCATCTGTCTAGGGTAGATGGAGGCGTCTTCATTGCGATACCTTTTCGGGGGGGGGCTCTGTTAATAGATCCTTTTTTATTTATTCATGCTTTCTGTATTTTCAACATTGTCTACAATGAAGAAGAAAAGCAAAACTCTCTTGTTTGTTCTGGAAGTGTTTCAAGAGCTATTCTAGCTTCTGAAACTTTGAATTGGGCTTGCAGGTGAGGTCTGTAAACTTCCAAATTTAATAGGATGTGCAAAAGGAAGGTGCCAGGATTTTGAGATATTTCAGCACAAATTAGCCTCTCGAGTGGCCTAGAACTCAGGCAGTAGACGACACTTGGATCTATTGCAAAGCCTCTTGTGGCAGCATCACCTCTCCTGCTGCGAGTCTGCTGGTATTTGTGGCTC
>NW_011427828.1:0-803 GCF_000754665.1 Bison bison bison
TCACGACGACATTCCAGACGTGGCCTCGTGGCTGGTTCCACATTCCGAAGAACCCCGATTTCCCGTTCCCCTCTTGATAAGAACCCGATGCCCGGACACCTCTCCGAACTCCACCCTGTGAGTGAAGTCAACACGAAGGGGCAGGGACTCGCCCGTGCATCGTCCGGAAAAAACCCCATGTTCCAAATACAGCTCGACAAGTGGCCTCTCTCCCCGGGGACACCTCGAGAGGCGAGCGGAGATCCATGCCTCGACCCAAGACGAGGCCTGACTCTCCTGTCCCCAGTCTGCTGGAACCCTGCGATCGGAATCTGAAATAAGAGGAACCCTGAGGTTCCTGCCTCAACTGGAGATGAGGCCCTCTTCCAATGCACCAAACCCAGTGGAGTCCCGAGAGGCCCCTCCCAACTCCAGTTTCCCTGACTTCTCAGAGCCACCATGAGAAGCCCCCTGAGGTCACCTGCACTAGTCGAGGGAAGTCAGGGTTTCCTGCCTCAACCCGAGAAAGACCTCGAGAGACCTTCTTCAACACGTCTCGAGGCCAAATTCCCCTCCCATGACTCGAGAGCAATGACGCGCTCCCCTCGCCACTCGCATGGAGACCCGACTTCCCTGGCGCCCCACGAGAGGCTCACTGACCTCGCCGTCCTACCTCGTGAGAAACCGCACACTGGGGCCCCGCTCGAGAACCACCCCGAGACTCCACCGTCATCGCGGAGATGAGGGCCTTGTCTCCTGCATGGCCTAGAGCCCAATCTCGCGACCTCTCTCCAAACGCCTCAGGAGGCTTGACTCCCTTTAGT
>NW_011427829.1:0-760 GCF_000754665.1 Bison bison bison
CTGGCTCTAGATGAGTGATCACATCATCGTGATTTATCTGGGTCATGAAGATCTTTTTTGTACAGTTCTTCTGTCTATTCTTGCCACCTCTTTTAATATCTTCTGCTTCTGTTAGATCCATACCATTTCTGTCCTTTATTGTGCCCATCTTTGCATGAAATGTTCCCTTGGTATCTCTAATTTTCTTGAAGAGATCTCTAGTCTTTCCCATTCTGTTATTTTCCTCTATTTCTTTGCATTGATCGCTGAGGAAGGCTTTCTTATCTCTTCTTGCTATTCTTTGGAACTCTGCATTCAGATGCTTATATCTTTCCTTTTCTCCTTTGCTTTTTGCTTCTCTTCTTTTCACAGCTATTTGTAAGGCCTCCCCAGACAGCCATTTTGCTTTCTTGCATTTCTTTTCCATGGGGATGGTCTTGATCCTGTCTCCTTTACAATGTCATGAACCTCATTCCATAGTTCATCAGGAACTCTATCAGATCTAGTCCCTTAAATCTATTTCTCACTTCCACTGTATAATCATAAAGGATTTGATTTAGGTCATACCTGAATGGTCTAGTGGTTTTCCCTACTTTCTTCAATTTCAGTCTGAATTTGGTAATAAGGAGTTCGTGATCTGAGCCACAGTCAGCTCCTGCTCTTGTTTTTGTTGACTGTATAGAGCTTCTCCATCTTTGGCTGCAAAGAACATAATCAATCTGATTTCGGTGTTGACCATCTGGTGAGTGTCCATGTATAGAGTCTCCTCTTGTGTTGTTGG
>NW_011427830.1:0-519 GCF_000754665.1 Bison bison bison
TAAGAACCCGATGCCCGGACACCTCTCCGAACTCCACCCTGTGAATGAAGTCAACACGAAGGGGCGGTGACTCGCCCGTGCATCGTCCGGAAAAAACCCCCAGGTTCCAAATACAGCTCGACAAGTGGCCTCTCTCCCCGGGGACACCTCGAGAGGCAAGCGGAGTTCCATGCCTCAACCCAAGACGAGGCCTGACTCTCCTGTCCCCAGTCTGCAGGGACCCTGCGATCGGAGTCTGAAATCAGAGGAACCCTGAGGTTCCTGCCTCAACTGGAGATGAGGCCCTCTTCCAATGCACCAAACCCCGTGGAGTCCCGAGAGGCCCCCACCCCCACCTCCAGTTTCCGTGACTTCTCAGAGCCACCATGGGAAGCCCCCTGAGGTCACCTGCACAAGTCGAGGAAGCCAGGGTTTCCTGCCTCAACCCGAGAAAGCCTCAAGAGACCTTCTTCAACACGTCTCGAGGCCAGGTCCCCTACATGACTCGAGGCAATGACGCGCTCCCCCTGCCACTCGCAT
>NW_011427831.1:0-579 GCF_000754665.1 Bison bison bison
CTGGACGCCTTAGGGTTTGTCATGGAGATTTGAAAGAAAGTGCACAAAAGTCATATGTGTTGAATCAAGATTTTGCATTTAACCATCTCTCAAAAAGGAAGAGAGCTTCACCTGCACATGTTTCTTTCAAAAACGTCAATTGCTTTTCAATTCTGGGGTTTCTCTCTTGCCTTGTTCACTTAGCCTTAACAGTAAAAATCCACGAAAACTACATAAAGATTCAAAGATGCCAACAAAAGGACAGCTTCTGTTTTTGAAATCATCTTTCCATTTAGTAGAACACGAGCTCTATTCTTTGTATTTTGCCTAGGGAATGAGCAATGTCCTGGTTCAGATGGCAAGGCATCCGCACGCAGGAGACTGGGGTTTGATCCCTGGGTCGGGAAGATCCCGCCGGAGAAGGAAATGGCAACCCACTCCTAGTATCCTCGCCTGGGAAATGCCACGGACAGAGAAGCCAGATGGGCCGCAGTCCATGGGTCGTATCAAAGTTGGGCTCAACCCAGCAACTACGAACACAAGTATTTCCAAAGACCACACTCAAAGTGTGTGTGTGTGTGTGTGTGTGTGTGTGTGTAT
>NW_011427832.1:0-579 GCF_000754665.1 Bison bison bison
AACCTTGCTTTATACCACCTTTGCATGGCTCTGCATATGAAATACTAAAACATCATCAGTTTTAATGAAATAGTCAACCTACCACTTGAAGAATTTATATTTATGGCCCACAGACTAGCTACCCTCCAACATGAGCTAGGTGATGCATTTCTAGGAACTTCAAATTAATCCTTTTCATTACAGAAGTAGGTACCCATGAAAATGAATAGAAGTAGCTGATCTCATTAAAGGCTGAATTGAAACCAATTCTTATGGTGGCAGTAGCTACAACCTGTGATAATTTCCCTAGCTGCTATATAAGTTAAGTCCTGTAATTACTTTAAAAAAATTCTAAATAGCATAATTTTAGGATACATTGTATTTTTTATGTGTATATTTGTATGTATGTTGGAGAACAGGGTATAGAGTTGTATTTAAATAAGCTTGAATTTTAATTGGCTTGGCTTGGTTTTTACATTCACAGGGCTTTATGGATGTCTTTCCACAGACACAACTTTTTTGTTCTAATTCTTTTTGATTCTCATTCTCATTTTGAGAGACTGATCCTTAGATTATGACTCTCGTTACAAATGCATACAA
>NW_011427833.1:0-651 GCF_000754665.1 Bison bison bison
AGTCAGACATGACTGAGCAACTAAAACTTTCCCTTCAATTTATATCAACTTGCTATCACATTGCCTCTCATTGTGGCTAGGAAGATGTGAATTATATGAGTGGACAGAAGTAAGATAAACATTTAACTCACTATTTTTTCATTAACACATTCCTAGATATTAACCAAGAAGGTCAGCCTAGGGTTGTATCAGTAGTTACAGTTGGTTATCTAACATCAAAATTACAGCACACAGTGTTCTGAGGTTCTGAGTCAAAAGCTCAAATGTTGCAATCAGTATTTGTTTCATTTTGCAAAATACAGCAGTTCCTTTTAGCAGTTTTTACCTTCATAGAGAAATTTCAGTTAAGACCTAGATAACATCACGCTGTTGGATTTCTCCCTCAGAATAGCAGTAAACTTTATTAAATATTTACATGTCTCACTTTCCACAACTGTGGAAAGCATTTGCTCTTTAGGGAAGACGAAAACCCTGACACTCAGAAGACACAGAGTATATAATAGCAGTGACTATGAACTCAGAAAGACCTTGGACAGAGTCCTGGTCCTGCCACCTACTAGCTTTGAAGCAGTAACACTAAATGATGGAAAACATGGCTAATGACCCCTGCCCTACCTGACTGTCAGAGTCATCAGATTCTGCAAGTGATAA
>NW_011427834.1:0-575 GCF_000754665.1 Bison bison bison
AGCTTGTTCCTCCAGATTTCTTTTAAAAACACAGTAACATAAAAAACAACAACAATAAAATTATTCTTAGCATCTATTCAAGTTTTACTATACACAGTTGTACTGAAATCATGCATTCATAACTTGTTCATAAAAAAATCAACATCCTCTTTTTTATTTCATCTTTTTTTTTTCCCCCTGTTTGTTGGAGAAGGATGCCCTCAGGCACTTATTCAATTAGTTGATAGTCAACCATCATAAACTAAAACAACATATTTGAAAAACAGTCATAGCTACATATTATATTCAAAATCATATTAATGATCCCTAAATTACTAGAAATTGTCTATTTTGTGCAAAATGGAAAGTTACATACTGAGAAATGAGAACAGCATTTGGGCAAATCTGGCTTACAACAAATATATTTATATCGAGTGTGTGCAAATATGAACTGCTTTAAAGTCAGGCTTTGTTTTAGAAGATTGCTTACAGAGCTTTCAAAGTATCTGCGTCTTAATTGCAAAAATTTTGCTGACCAAGGAGAAATTCATATTATTAAAAGTTTTGTGGAAAAAGCCGTGAAGGATTCAAAGTTG
>NW_011427835.1:0-700 GCF_000754665.1 Bison bison bison
AGGGGTCCCAGAAGAAGAAGACAAAAAGAAAGACCACGAGAAAATACTTGAAGAGATAATAGTTGAAAACTTCCCTAAAATGGGGAAGGAAATAATACACCCAAGTCCAAGAAACCCAGAGAGTCCCAAACAGGATAAACCCAAGGCGAAACACCCCAAGACACATATTAATCAAATTAACAAAGATCAAACACAAAGAACAAATAGTAAAAGCAGCAAGGGAAAACAACAAATAACACACAAGGGAATTCCCATAAGGATAACAGCTGATCTTTCAATAGAAACTACTTCAAAGCCAGGAGGGAATAGGCAAGACATACTTAAAGTGATGAGAGAAATAACCTACAGCCCAGGTTATTGTACCCAGCAAGGATCTCGATTCAAATATGAAGGAGAAATCAAAAGCTTCTCAGACAAGCAAAAGCTGAGAGAATTCAGCACCACCAAACCAGCTCTCCAACAAATACTAAAGGATATTCTCTAGACAGGAAACACAAAAACGGTAGTATAAACTCAAACCCAAAACAATAAAGTAAATGGCAACGGGATCATACTTATCAGTAATTACCTTAAACGTAAATGGGTTGAATGCCCCAACCAAAAGACAAAGACTGGCTGAATGGATACAAAAACAAGACCCCTACATATGTTGTCTACAAGAGACCCACCTCAAAACAGGGGACACATACAGACTGAAAGT
>NW_011427836.1:0-597 GCF_000754665.1 Bison bison bison
TGTCGTCGTGAGACCGGCCTCATCCTGAGGTGCGACCGGAAGGTCGGGAACCCGTTCCAGACAAAGCAGGGGTAGTCGACCCTCCTGTGGAGATCAGGAGGGTAAAGGGGCTCAGAGGAAGTGGTGCCGGAAAACCTCGGTGTTCCTCTCCAGGGAGACCGGGATGCCGGGGAACTTTGTGGGGGCGCATCAAGGGTGCCAAGTACCGTTTCGGCCTCCTAATTCCTAACGTGGGACTTCTCCTGAGACGCTGTAGCGGGAAAGGGCTTCATCTTGCGATGACGGGGGAACCACGTGGTTTTTCTCGAGTTGCGGCGGGATTCTCGAGTTACGACGGGGAATTCGGGATCGCCTCTTGTGTTGGCCCAGGGAAGTCCCAATCGTTCCATTCGAGGTGCGAAGGAAAGCTGGGGATTGCTCTCGAGTGACTGCAGGGCCAATAGACCTCATCTAGGCTTGGTCCAGAAGCCAATGTTCCTCTCCAGGGGCACCGGGATCTCGGGGTTCATTCCAGACGCACCCGGGGAGTACCAGGCATTCATCTCGAGTGGAAGCAAAAGACCCGCTCTGCTCTCGAGTCGCGACGGGTATCGTCTT
>NW_011427837.1:0-580 GCF_000754665.1 Bison bison bison
CTGTCCATCACCAACTTCCAGAGCTTGCTAAAACTCATGTGCATTGAGGATGCCATCCAACTATCTCATCTTCTATCGTCCCCTTCTCTTCTGGCCTTCAATCTTTTCCAGCATCAGGGTCTTTTCAAATGAGTTACTTCTTTGCATCAGGTTGCCAAAGTATTGGAGCTTTCAGTCATCTCAATGTATGTTCAGGACTGATTTTCTTGGGATTGACTGCTTTGATATCCTCAAGAGTTTTTCTCCAACACTACAGTTCCAAAGGATGAATTCTTAGGCACTCAGCTTTCCTTCTCCTCCAACTCTCACATCAGTACATGACTATTGGAAAAAGGATTGCTTTGACACATTGGTTGATTGTTGGTAAATAATGTCTCTGCTTTTTAATGCTTTCTAAGTAAGTCATAGCGTGACTTCCAAGGAGCAAGCACCTTTGAATTTCATGGCTGCAATCAACATCTGTAGTGATTTGCCTCCCCAACTGCGAAAAACAGTCTGGCACTATTTCCATTGTTCCTGATCTACTTGCCATGAAGGGATGTGCCTGGATGCCATGATATTAGTTTCTGAATGTTGAGTT
>NW_011427838.1:0-566 GCF_000754665.1 Bison bison bison
AACCACTTGTAAAAGAATGAAACTAGAGCACTTTCTAACACCATACACAAAAATAAACTCAAAATGGATTAAAGATCTAAATGTAAGACCAGAAACTATAAAACTCCTAGAGGAGAACATAGGCAAAACACTCTCCGACATACATCACAGCAGGATCCTCTATGACCCACCTCCCAGAATATTGGAAGTAAAAGCAAAAATAAACAAATGGGACCTAATTAACCTTAAAAGCTTCTGCACAACAAAGGAAACTATAAGCAAGGTGAAAATTCAGCCTTCAGAATGGGAGAAAATAATAGCAAATGAAGCAACTGACAAACAACTAATCTCAAAAATATACAAGCAACTCCTGCAGCTCAATTCCAGAAAAATAAATGACCCGATCAAAAAAATGGGACCAAAGAACTATAGACATTTCTCCAAAGAAGACATACAGATGGCTAACAAACACATGAAAAGATGCTCAACATCACTCATTATCAGAGAAATGCAAATCAAAACCACTATGAGGTACCATTTCACGCCAGTCAGAATGGCTGCGATCCAAAAGTCTACAAGCAATAAAT
>NW_011427839.1:0-588 GCF_000754665.1 Bison bison bison
AACCTTAGGTAGTTTGAAGGGGTAGTCTGTAGGAAAATGAATTGTCAAAAAGAATACACCGCCTTGATAAGGGCTGTCATTAGGTCCCATAATTGTGGCTTGCCAATGAAACATATCATCCCCAACTGGACCTGCAGAACATTGTGCTGGAGGGTCACGGGCCAAATCACTAAGTTCCTTATTAATCCATTTCAGCGCCATAGTCTGTGCTTTTCATCTGGCTCCTCACTATCTCGGTGTGTGCTTGAAGGTCCCGCCAAACTCTTGATTATCCTGGCGGCTGGGAAGGATTGACTCTTCGCCTCACACCAGCTCTGCCAGACACAGGCGCCTTCTTATTAAATAGATCGGAGGTTGGACTTGGAGGGCAGGGGCCGGAGGCAGGTCATGGGCTTGGGGAAAGGGCCCTAAGTCCACTTTTTTTTTTTAATTTTATTTTATTTTTAAACTTTACATAATTGTATTAGTTTTGCCAAATATCAAAATGAATCCACTACAGGTATACATGTGTTCCCATCCTGAACCCTCCTCCCTCCTCCCTCCCATACCATCCCTCTGGGTCACTCCCAGTGCACTACGCCCCAAGCA
>NW_011427840.1:0-586 GCF_000754665.1 Bison bison bison
CAGGGTGGAGTTCGGAGAGGTGTCCGGGCATCGGGTTCTTCTCAAGAGGGGACCGGGAAATCGGGGTCCTACGGAATGTGGAACCACCCACGAGGCCACATCTGGAATGTCTTCGTGAGACCGGCCTCATCCTGAGGTGCGACCGGAAGGTCGGGAACCCCTTCCAGACAAAGCAGGGGAGTCAACCCTCCTGTCCAGAATCAGGAGGGGAGAAAGGGCTCAGAGGAGGGTGTGCCGGAAAACCTCAGTGTTCCTCTCGAGGGAGACCGGTATTTCGGGGAACTTTGTGGGTCCCATCAAGGGTGCCAAGTGCCCTTTCGACCTCCAATTCCTAACGTGGGACTTCTCCAGAGGCGCTGTAGCGGGAAAGGGCTTCATCTTGTGATGACGGGGGAGCCACGTGGTTTTTCTCGAGTTACGGCGGGATTCTCGAGTTACGACGGGGAATTCAGGCTGCCTCTGTTTGACCAGGCAAGTCCAATCTTCCATTCGAGTTGCGAAGGAAAGCTGGGGGATTGCTCTCGAGTGACTGCAGGGCCAATAGACCTCATCTAGGCTTGTGTCCAGAAGACAGTGTTCCTCTCCA
>NW_011427841.1:0-562 GCF_000754665.1 Bison bison bison
GCTTATTGCCTGCTGATTGCGTGGTCGTGTCTGCTCAGCTCTTTGAGTATTGCCTCCTGAGGTCCCTGTTCGGTCGCCACCTGCCGGGGACCAGCCCCAACTGATCCAGGGTATTCGAAGGAGAGATGGCCTAGGCGACTATTTATATGCTAATCAGAGATGTCAAGAATAATAGTATGAGGAGAGCTCAGTAAGAAAATTCGGTGGAGAAAAGAGACTGAGTAGCTTGGTTTACGCGGAAGACCAATCAAACTTCAAGACAAGAAGTTTGCACCACTTACGTAGGCCGCAGGCGCCCTCTCGAATAGCGAAAGGTGCCTCACCGAGACACCTTCTCGAGTGGGTCTTAGCAGCCCAGGCATAATTAGGAAGCGTGGTGGGTTCCGCGCTCCAGATGAAGACTCAGCTGGAAGTTAAAAGGAAGAATGACAAGGAACTTTATGAATTGGAGCTGTAAGTTAACTCTTTGACAGAGAGAGCGAGATGGTGGTGGGGGACAGCCCCCAGTGAAATCAGAGGTGAGAGCACAAAGCAATACAGTAGGCAGACTCCGGTTTTTTTG
>NW_011427842.1:0-590 GCF_000754665.1 Bison bison bison
GTCACAAGCTTGTCAACAAGAAAGTACCTCGAAAGAACAGGAACAAAACGAAAAATTAAATGTGATATGAGCTTTTAGATAAACTATGAACACTAATTACACTCTGAAATATCTGCCTATGAGAGTCTTGATTGAAGGCAGAGGAGAAGGGGACGACAGAGGCTAAGATGGTTGGATGGCATCACTGATTCGATGGACATGAGTTTGAGCAAGCCCCTGGAGTTGGTGATGGACACGGAAGCCCAGCGTCCTGCAGGCCACGGGGTCCCAAAGAGTCAGACACGACTGAGCCACTGAACTGAACTGAACATACAATCGTTTCTCCAGGTGTTTGGGTTACCCAGTTTTCTATCCTGTGCTAAACTAAGTGACGACAGTGTACTGAAGAGCTGGGTCATTTCCAAATAAATTAAAGTTCTGAAACATTCACGCCTTGAAAGGACCTCCCTTTTTACACAGTAAACAAAAGAGATTTTTGACTATCCAATAATAGTGTCTGGCACCATTCTGACATGTGAAACGTAAGAAAGCAAATTTTTTTTTTGTTTGTTTGGTTCTGTATCTTGGGGGTGTGTGTGTGTGTGTGTGTG
>NW_011427843.1:0-657 GCF_000754665.1 Bison bison bison
GACATTCCAGACGTGGCCTCGTGGGTGCTTCCACATTGCGAAGCACCCCGAGTTCCCGGTCCCCTCTTGATAAGAACCCTATGCCCGGACACCTCTCCGAACTCCACCCTGTGAATGAAGTCAACACGAAGGGGCAGTGACTCGCCCGTGCATCGTCCGGAAAAGAGCCCCAGGTTCCAAATCCAGCTCGACAAGTGGCCTCTCTCCCCGGGGACACCTCGAGAGGCAAGCGGAGTTCCATGCCTCAACCCAAGACGAGGCCTGACTGTCCTGTCCAAAGTCTGCAGGGACCCTGCGATCGGAGTCTGAAATCAGAGGAACCCTGAGGTTCCTGCCTCAACTGGAGATGAGGCCCTCTTCCAATGCACCAAACCCCGTGGAGTCCCGAGAGGCCCTCCCCCCCCCACCTCCAGTTTCCCTGACTTCTCAGAGCCACCATGAGAAGCCCCCTGAGGTCACCTGCACAAGTCGAGGGAAGCCAGGGTTTCCTGCCTCCACCCGAGAAAGACCTCGAGAGACCTTCTTCAACACGTCTCGAGGCCAGATTCCCCTCCCATGACTCGAGAGCAATGACGCGCTCCCCCTCGCCACTCGCATGGAGACCCGACTTCCCAGGCGCACCACGAGAGGCTCACTGACCTCGCCGTCGCACCTCGT
>NW_011427844.1:0-564 GCF_000754665.1 Bison bison bison
TCCTATTCAAGGACACAGCCAGCTTCCTACTTCAAAGCTGTCTTCTAAGGTCCTTCAGCAAAGAACATATACTTATAAGTGTACACTGATATAAAACAGTGTAGCTGAAGAATTTTTAACCCAGAAGTTGGCCTGTCATGGGGATTATTTTTCTCACTATGCAGTTTTTTGTAATATATAACATTATGGTATAAAAATGTGTACGTTAAAAATAAGATGCCGACAACATCAAAAATCTGTCCACTGCCAATATCCACAATGGACGATCCAAGGGAAGAAGAGTTTTCATAAATCACATGAGAAAAACAATGTGAGAGCCAGGGAGTTCAGAAGATTTCTTGAGGGCTATAGAACTTGAGAGCTCTTTCTGCTGCTTCTGCTGCTAAGTTGCTTCAGTCGTGTCCAACTCTATGTGACCCCACAGACGCAGCCCACCAGGCTCCACCATCCCTGGGATTCTCCAGGCAAGAACACTGGAGTGGGTTGCCATTTCCTTCTCCAATGCGTGAAAGTGAAAAGTGAAAGTGAAGTCGCTCAGTCGTGTCTGACTCTTAGCGACCCCAT
>NW_011427845.1:0-587 GCF_000754665.1 Bison bison bison
AAACCATGAATCCCCTCAAGTTTAATTTTATTTTTTAAATTTAATTTTATTTTTTAACTTTACAATATTGTATTGGCTTTGCCATATATCAAAATGAATCCACCACAGGTATACATGTATTCCCCATCCTGAACCCTCCTCCCACCTCCCTCCTCATACCATCCCTCTGGGTCGTCCCAGTGCACCAGCCCCAAGTAATAGCTGACCTTTGACTTTCAAAACTTTGGGAAGTAGGAATTAGTAAACATAGGTTAACAGTGAGGTGCTGCACAAGAATCCCTTATATTGCAGTTCTAGAATGTGTGCTACCTAATGGGAAAAATGCATAGTTCAAAAGTGGAGAATTATGTTTTCTTCATCAAGCCTTTCATTCTAAGAAGGTATTTAATCATGAGAAGCGACTTCTCAAGTATCGACAAAAAGACTGCTCTAACGAAGGATAGGAGGATCCAAATTTTACAGTAAATTTTGGTACAATGATCAGGTATGGAGAATGTCTGAATATTATGGTTAATGAAAGAAAAACTGGACACCTCAAGTGAATGGATTTAAATATTTTCTACCTATGGTAGATACAAGAATCTGGG
>NW_011427846.1:0-674 GCF_000754665.1 Bison bison bison
GATGGTTCCTCACATGGGTCATAAACTTGACATTTTTTAGAACTCTCAAGCAACTGAGGCATTTAAAGACTGTGTGAGTCTTCTGTTCTGACTGCCCATCTCTTGTATGCTGTCCATAGTAAAAGTCATCAAGTAACATGATCAGATTTCCTTTCATGGGATCAACAGTCTTGCTCTGACTTGGAAGAGTCAAAAAGTCCGTTTTCTCCAGCCCCTCCAACTACATGTTCTGTCTGGATCCATAAGACTGAAGCATGCCTGGTCATTTGCGTGAGTCCGTGAAAATGATGCCCCGCGGTGAACATGGCTCGGTGAGGTCAGGAGACCTTCCAAGGTCATAATCCTGTCCTTTGTAGGAGAGATACCTACAGGGGCCATGGTGGAGGCAGGTCCCCCTGGGATTCCATTGCTGAGTTTGGGTCTTTGGGATTCCCACTGTTACATTTTACATCTGAAGTGGGACATTGCTTTGAATTAAGAGGACTTTCATCCTTGCCTCCTATTGAGAGACTAGCTCCAGATAGACAATGAGGCCTCGGAGAGAGCAATTCTGAATTGTGAAGCACAGCTTCCAGAGAGCTCGTTTTATAATCAGGTTTAGATGAAGGCTCGAAAATAACAGGACTGTTTTTTCCTCCCCATTCAGACTGAGAAGCTAATGATACAGCCACTGG
>NW_011427847.1:0-622 GCF_000754665.1 Bison bison bison
TTGTGCTCTCGCCTCTGATTTCACTGGGCGCTGTCCCCCACCACCATCTCGCTCTCTCTGTCAAAGAGTTAACTTACAGCTCCAATTCATAAAGTCCCTTGTCATTCTTCCCTTTAACTTCCAGCTGAGTCTCCATCTGGAGCTCGGAACCCACCACACTTACTAATTATGCCTGGGCTGCTAAGACCCACTCGAGAAGGTGTCTAGGGTGAGGCACCTTGGCCATTCGAGAGGGCGCCTGCGGCCTACGTAAGTGGTGCAAAATTCTTGTCTTGAAGTTTATTTGTTCTCCGCGAAAACCAAGATCCTCAGTGTCTATTCTCCTCCGAATTTTCCTACTGAGCTCTCCTCATACTATTATTCTTGACATCTCTGATTAGCATATAAATAGTCGCCTAGGCCATCTCTACTTGGAATACCTTGGATCAGCTGGGGCTGGCGCCCGGCAGGTGGCGACCGAACAGGGACCTCAGGAGGCAATACTCCAAGAGCTGAGCAGACGCGAACCACGAAATCAGCAGGCAATAAGCATGGAGTTCAGCAGTGACGAATCATGCTGCTCAACTGGCAATAATCAAGCAGGTGACCCCGGAGTAATCACGCAGCTCAGCTGGCAATTGTC
>NW_011427848.1:0-631 GCF_000754665.1 Bison bison bison
AGGAGACACAGGAGACTTGGGTTCAGTCCCTGGGTGGGGAAGATCTCCTGGAGAAGGGCATGGCAATCCACTCCAGTATTCTTGCCTGGAGAGTCTCATGTTCAGAAGAGCCTGGCGGGCTACAGTCTATGGGGTCTCAAAGAATCGGACACAGCGTAGCGACTGAGCACACATGTATAAATTTTAACAGTGGTCAGTCAGTGAGTGGTTAGAGCTATTTCTTAATATCTCGAAACTTGACAAAAATGGTGAGACTTCTTGGTGGCCCACTCCTAGTGCAGGGAGGCCCATGTTCAATCCCTGGCCAAGGAACTAAATCCTGCATGCCGCAACAAAGACCCCACAAGCTGCAACTAAGACCCAGTGCGGCCAAATAAATAATTTTTTTTTAAAAATTGACAAAAACAGAGGAGCCAAGATGGCGGAGGAGTAGGACGGGGAGAACACTTTCTCCCCCACAAATTCAGCAAAAGAGCATTTAAACGTCGAGTAAATTCCACAAAACAACTTCTGAATGCCGGCAGAGGACATCAGGCACCCAGAAAAGCAACCCAACTCTTCGAAAGGAGGTAGGAGGAAAAAATATTAAAAACAAAAAAAAGAGACAAAAGAGGGAGGGACGGAGTTCCGT
>NW_011427849.1:0-521 GCF_000754665.1 Bison bison bison
CGACCGCCAGGTTGTGCCAACAGAGGGCGGACTACGTGGTTCCCTGCTCCACGCAGTCCCAGTTCCCTGACCTGTGGTCCGCACCCCTCCGCCGCGCCCACTGGATGCCGATCCTTGGGGACCCAGGAGCGCACGCAGTGGGCGTTCCCAGCCGCCACGGCGACCCCCGAGAGGACAACGGGGAAGCCCTCCCCCACCCCCGCCAGGAGCCGACCCCCGCCCCGCGCCGCCCCGCCCCTGCCATGCTTCCCGGTGCCTTCCCAGCCGCAGTGGGGATCCCCGGAGCACAACTGGGACCGCCCCCCATCCCCGCCGCGACCCGGTTCCCGACCCGCGCCGCCCGGCTTCGCCCCGCCCGGGCGCGCTCCCGGTGCCGCTGCCCACCTTCACCACGGGCTCCCGGTGAGCCCCGCCCCCAGCCCGGTTCCAGGAGAGCCTCTGGGACCTCGCTCCCGCCGCCCGGTGAAACGGGAGGACAATCCATCCAGCCCACAGAGGCAATCCAAGCTGTCTAGAATTCA
>NW_011427850.1:0-519 GCF_000754665.1 Bison bison bison
ATAATCCATAGTACATCAATTAGAACTTCTCTACTTCCTGTACCAAAACAGGAATTTATTGAACTGATAATTAGGAGGAAAAATTTTTTGATATATGCACAGATGCCTTCATTCCTTTAAAATAATGTGACACCCATCATGTTAAGCATGGATACTGAAATAAATATAAATATATATATATATATATATTACTTTTCCTCACAGATTTGAGGGAAGAGTAATTTTGTGTTATTTTTTTTAATGATTAAGAGGCAATGAGTAGAAAAAAGAAATAAGAGTATAGCTTTGATATCAAGGTAGAAAAAGAGATTATAGGAAGGTTTCTAAGAGTAGATTTCCTTAAGCTGAAGGGTGGCCAAGTGTTAATATTTCTTAGGAGGAGAGAAGGGAATAGATGAAAGGCACCTGAAACAAAAGCTCACGTCCCCTGACCTAAAAAGAAAGGCTGGAACATTAGTAGAAAATTAGTGAAGTCGCTCTGCTGCTAAGTCGCTTCAGTCATGTCCGACTCTGTGCCAA
>NW_011427851.1:0-616 GCF_000754665.1 Bison bison bison
CCCTCGACTTGTGCAGGTGACCTCAGGGGGCTTCTCATGGTGGCTCTGAGAAGTCAGGGAAACTGGAGGTGGGGGAGGGCCTGTCGGGACTCCACGGCGTTTGGTGCATTGGAAGAGGGCCTCATCTAAAGTTGAGGCAGGAGCCTCAGGGTTCCTCTGATTTCAGACTCCGATCGCAGGGTTCCTGCAGACTGGGGACAGGAGAGTCAGGCCTCGTCTTGGGTTGAGGCATGGAACTCCGCTTGCCTCTCGAGGTGTCCCCGGGGAGAGAGGCCACTTGTCGTGCGGTATTTGGAACATGGGGTCTTTTCCGGACGATGCACGGGCGAGTCACTGCCCCTTCGTGTTGACTTCATTCACAGGGTGGAGTTCGGAGAGGTGTCCGGGCATCGGGTTCTTACCAAGAGGGGACCGGGAAATCGGGGTGCTTCGCAATGTGGAAGCACCCACGAGGCCACGTCTGGAATGTCGTCGTGAGACCGGCTTCATCCTGAGGTGCGACCGGAAGGTCTGGAACCCCTTCCAGACAAAGCAGGGGAGTCGACCCTCCTGTGGAGATCAGGAGGGTAGAAGGGGCTCAGAGGAAGTGGTGCCGGAAAACCTCGGTGTTCCTCTC
>NW_011427852.1:0-527 GCF_000754665.1 Bison bison bison
AGGGTTACAGGAGAGATTTTCAGTCTTCTTCTAGGCATCCTTTCAGCCCAAATTTCATTAGAAGCTCACATTTAACACCCAGTACTTTTAAATCACTTCACGCTGTGGACAAAAAGCATTTCTTGCTAGAAAAAGTACAGTTTAGGCCAGTCGTTAACATCCAACAACAATTGGTTGAAATTAAGTTTTCTTATTTCAGAGTGATTGTTGGAGAGCTTGGTTACATTCTGGAAGGATAATAAAGCACACCGTGTCATGATGATTTTACAATCGCAGGAAAACCCCTTCTCTCATGGCTTAACATTGAAAAATTAAACAAGAATAATTACAATAAATGCATCATTTACAAAAGCCCTGTGTTTGTTCATAGGATTTATACAGACAAGCACTACAGTACATTCATTTGAAAGACTGAAATCAGGTATCAGAACATGAAATTGATCTAGAAAGGATATTCATAGCCTGAATATACAAGAAAAAGGAGGAATTATATAAATGAAGTCATAAGTTACATAAATATCAGAAAC
>NW_011427853.1:0-691 GCF_000754665.1 Bison bison bison
TTTTCTTCCTGAAAAACCAAAATTATAAATGTAATTTCTATGAAATCTCATGAGTTTATATAAAAAGGGTTGTTTTCCAAAAATTAAAAATTTTTCAGACATATAAAGTGAATGAAATTTATTTTTTCTAACACCAAATTCTGAACTTCAGTGTGCATTTTTAAACTTTTTGTTGA
This sequence comes from Bison bison bison, assembly GCF_000754665.1. Taxonomy (NCBI): domain Eukaryota; kingdom Metazoa; phylum Chordata; class Mammalia; order Artiodactyla; family Bovidae; genus Bison; species Bison bison. The sequence continues at coordinate 177 of NW_011427853.1, forward strand.
ACATGTACAGAGCTAAAAGTGGAAGTAGACTGTCTTTTCACATTACAATGACAATCTAAACTTGACACATTGACAAAATCTTAACCTTTTATGCTGCAAGGTAAAAACCCTCACTCTTCAGATCTTTCATTATTACCTCAAAGGCACTCTTTCCTGAGTCTTTTTTTTTTTAACTCTGCTAAAACATTCTGAATTGTTTTTCATATATTGAAAAATCTGACAGCTAATAGTTTATTTGACAATATCAGTCACACACTGATTATGTGCTTCCATTTTTTAAGGAAAGTTAATTATGGTCAAGTGATTTCCCTAATACTAGTTTGTTGTAGGAACAGGAAATCAGTCACCAGGTGTAGCCCCAAATAATTGGGCACAAGCCTCTGGATCAACTTTCGTGACTACAATCAGCTATGTTTGAATGAGTTGTGGTAAAACATAAAAGCCAGTTAAATTTGTATCAGTATGAACATGTCCTGGTCCTGGCTCTGCTTCTTATAAGCTGTGGGGTCTTTGAC
>NW_011427854.1:0-618 GCF_000754665.1 Bison bison bison
CCTGCCGGGGACCAGCCCCAACTGATCCAGGGTATTCGAAGGAGAGATGGCCTAGGCGACTATTGATATGCTAATCAGAGATGTCAAGAATAATAGTATGAGGAGAGCTCAGTAGGAAAATTCGGTGGAGAAAAGAGACTGAGTAGCTTGGTTTACGCGGAAGACCAATCAAACTTCAAGACAAGAAGTTTGCACCACTTACGTAGGCCACAGGTGCCCTCTCGAATCGCGAAAGGTGCCTCACCCTAGACACCTTCTCGAGTGGGTCTTAGCAGCCCAGGCATAATTAGTAAGCGTGGTGGGTTCCGCGCTCCAGATGGAGACTCAGCTGGAAGTAAGGGAAGAATGACAAGGAACTTTATGAATTGGAGCTGTAAGTTAACTCTTTGACAGAGAGAGCGAGATGGTGTGGGGGACAGCCCCCAGTGAAAGTCAGAGGTGAGAGCACAAAGCAATACAGTAGGCAGACGTTTTTTGGGGGGGAGATGCTCGAGAATATCCGGCTGGACTCCTGAGGCTCGATCCCGCATTTGCGTATGCCGAGCCTCCTTCCTCATGACCTTTGTCCAGAGTGGAATGCCTCCCCGGCTCCCGGCACATGATCAGTGCATGCTCAGT
>NW_011427855.1:0-546 GCF_000754665.1 Bison bison bison
GGAGGCCTGGCGTGCTGCAGTCCATGGGGCCACAAAGAGTCGGACACGACTGAGCGACTGAACTGAACTGAACTGAACTTTATTAAATCCAATCAACAATAGAGGTCATTTTTCATTATTTACAAATTATGAAAATGACAGCTAGAAAAGTTGTCACTTATTTAAGATCAAACAGCTCACTGATTAGTACCAAGATTACAGCTCAGAGCTCCTACTTCCCTGTCCATTTTCTTTTAAAAAATATTAACCCCAATGTGCTTGTGTTTGACCTTCCCTTCTTCATCTTCATTGCACAGACGCCCAAAGGGAAATTCAGACAATAAGCCTACATCCTAACAATGCAAGCTTAATGAACTAACCAGAAGAGTAATCCCACCACTGAAAAGCTAAATTAACATCCTAAAACCATAACTAAAACATTGCTTCAATCTGACAACTGCACTTGTCATTTTCATAGAGTGTGGGCTTTTTTGTATATGGAATATTTCCCTTCAAAAGAAAATTTGAGAACTTTCTATTGAATTGTGCCAGACAGAGCCGTAGCTG
>NW_011427856.1:0-660 GCF_000754665.1 Bison bison bison
CAATCCATCCAGCCCACAGAGGCAATCCAAGCTGTCTAGAATTCAGGGATCAAACGAGGGCTACGGAAAGGAAAGATGACCTGACCTAGGAGGGCCATGATATTCTCTAGAACCGGACAAAGTTGGTTTGCAAGGAAACTTGATTCCTTGGAACCCGGAAAGCTGGTTCTTTTCATATGCAATTCCAAACCAGGAGCTCCTTCCCAAAGCCTGCCTGGCCGCCAGCCCCACCCCCCACTCCCCAGAAAAAACGGCTCAAAGAAATCTTTTCCATCTCAGGCGGAAAACTGGAAGATATCTTGTCTTGTCTGTCTGGATTGATGTCTGTGTCAGTGTGAGCCTTGTGATTTTTGGTAATAGTGCTCAAGTTCTGAGTTCTTATTTCAATGGTCTCAAGACAAGGCAGCCCTTGCAAACCCAACTGCTTCCAATCAAGAAAACTTTGACCTCAGGGAATGTCAGAGTCCCGTGAACTGGGAACTAGTCAATATGAAATATCTAGTAGTTTTGTTTTTGCTCCTCTACTGTAGACATGTCTAAGAGTCATCAACATGAAGCACAAAATGTTCATAGTGCCTCGGTTTGTTCTAAGGTAAAAATTGATATATCGTTATATCTGTCACAAGCTTGTCAACAAGAAAGTACCTCGAAAGAACAGGA
>NW_011427857.1:0-546 GCF_000754665.1 Bison bison bison
GGTACTACAACTAGAAATCGGTGGATCCAGTATCCACACCCACATCTGATTCCCCTTCACTTCTTGATACTTCTCACCAGTGTCAAGTGACATCAGTGACCTATGGATGATTTTCTTTTAACCCTAAAGACCTGAACTTCAGAAGGAATCTACCCTCCTTTGTGACCTTATCACGAAAGTTTTGAAGAGGTAAAGAATCAGAACAGGATCAGAAGATAAAAAAGGACTTCATTTCCTTGCTTTGATTGCACCTCTAAGCATTCTTTTGGTATACAGATCCTTTAAAAGAAAAGAAAAAAAAGAGGCACTCTAACTAATAGGGAGGTTTCTGAGAAATCACCTCTCCTTGCCTGTGACTAGAAGACAAAGCAAGGACCCTGGAGTCATGTATTCTTGAGTTCAAATCCCTACCCTGTTCCTTTATGAACTGATTCCATTCTTTCAGGCTTATTTTCCTATATACAAAATAGAATTCATAAAGCTCTTCTGGGCTCACAGGTTTGTTATGAAAATCAAGTGAAAAATGCAGGGGAAAGTGCTTTTGGA
>NW_011427858.1:0-618 GCF_000754665.1 Bison bison bison
ATGAAACTGCTAAACTCTTAATGATGTGGTGAAACTGGGACACTGAGTTCATATGTCATCAGATTTGCAAAACTCATCAGTGGACATGAGTTTGGAAAAGGACAGTTTTCATTCACACCAAAGGTAGGTAAGGCCAAAGAATGTTCAAACAAGCATGCGCGGTTGCTCCTTTCACATGTTAGCTGGGTAAAACTCAAAATTCTACAACAGTACATAAACTAAGAACTTTCAAGGGGAAAGCTCGACTTGGAAACAATACATGAACCAGAGAACAATTTGGAAACATTCATTGGATCCTAGAGGGAACCAGGACTTACAGAAAATCATTTACTTCTGCTTCAGTGACTCCACTAAAGACATTGACTGTGTATATCACAGTAAACTGTGGACAGTTTGAAAGAGACAGGAATCATGGACCTTCTAACCTGTCACATGAGAAATGTGTATGCCATTCAAGATGTAAGAGTTGGAACAAGACATGGAAAAATTGATCAGTATAAACCTGGGAAAGGTGAGTGACAAGACTGCATATTATCAGTCTTCTTATGTGAAATATATGCAGACTATACTATTCAAAAGGCCAGGCTGGGTGGATAATAAACTAGAATCAATGTTTCT
>NW_011427859.1:0-709 GCF_000754665.1 Bison bison bison
ATACATTTTGAGCATAAAATTTGTCTACATAACTCATAGACTGTTCTGAATATAGGAATAGTTGTTTAGTAAATAGTTAATAATTTTGACGAACACCTTGAAAACCACATATTTAGTATCAAGGAAAATGTCAGATTGACTTTTTACTTATCTTTTATTTAAACATGATTTCCTATATGAAGTGAATCAGTGAAAGTAATCTCAAACTGAAGCACTGTTTTCTAAAAATTTTGCAGTTCTTTTCCATGATTTATCTTTTACCTTTATTTTGAAAGATATCGAGGATTATCTAACGTTGATCCTACAAATTTGTCAGCTCTAGAAAGCAGAAGACATGACTTTTTAATTTTATACATATGCATTTTTCATAGTTGCAAACAAAATTGTTTAACTTTGGGTTCATTTTTTTATTTACTGTGATACTGAATGATACCATTGATATATTTTCTAATTTTTATTTCTGCAGAAATTTATACCAAATCTTTTCCTTTCCAGTTATGGCCCTTTTAGTATTCAGTAAAAAGTTTTCGAAGCATTCTTGATTATCTGTCATGTGAAATTGACCATCAGAATGCTTTTTACAATTCATAAAAATAATAAACATTTATAAGGTTACATGTAACATAGGGTTTTATTTATTTCTTTCTTAAATTTAATGATTTTCAACCTAGAATAGTGCAGTGGACTCAACTATGGAGTCTTAGAAAAA
>NW_011427860.1:0-539 GCF_000754665.1 Bison bison bison
AGCATGAAGGACTGCACTTAAAGGGATGCATACTATTCCAGCTCAAGCAACAGATACTGAAGTGCAGATCACTGTCCTTTGTTGAAAAGGATCAGCAGTTTGTCAACATAGGTAACACGCCAGAGCAAGCCTTGGGATGCAACTCTGAAAACAGGTTAGGCCCTCTTTTTCCCAAGCCCTGCAATAAAATACAAACCCAAAAAAGAAAAATAGCAACGATTTTGTCAGGACTTCCTCACTTTTTCTTTCTGGATAGCAGGAAGCACACACTGAGGCCAGATGATTGCAGGATTTAACTGTGAGCTAACATTGGGGGGGGTGGAAGCTCATCACTTTAGGAAGAATGTGGCTCAGTTAAACCGTTTCACTTTCATTCACTTCATGTACATAGAGTTCCATAATCCTTGTTAAGGAATTCAGTAAGTTATACTTTCTTACATCTTCACCATCTCTTGTTTACACAAATGTCAATTCCTAGTCCAGCACTTATTTAATAAAATGAGTGTTACAGGTAGTAATAGTGCAATAAATGATGATGA
>NW_011427861.1:0-534 GCF_000754665.1 Bison bison bison
TCCCCCGTCATCGCAAGATGAAGCCCTTTCCCGCTACAGTGTCTCAGGAGAAGTCCCACGTTAGGTATTGGAGGTCGAAACGGTACTTGGCACCCTTGATGCGACCCACAAAGTTCCCCGACATCCCGGTCTCCCTCGAGAGGAACACCGAGGTTTTCCGGCACCACTTCCTCTGAGCCCCTTCTACCCTCCTGATCTGGACAGGAGGCTCGACTCCCCTGCTTTGTCTGGAAGGGGTTCCCGACCTTCCGGTCGCACCTCAGGATGAGGCCGGTCTCACGACGACATTCCAGACGTGGCCTCGTGGGTGGTTCCACATTCCAAAGGACCCCGATTTCCCGGTCCTCTTGATAAGAACCCGATGCCCGGACACCTCTTCGAACTCCACCCTGTGAATGAAGTCAACACGAAGGGGCAGTGACTCGCCCGTGCATCGTCGGGAAAAGACCCCCAGGTTCCAAATACCGCTCGACAAGTGGCCTGTCTCCCTGGGACCACCTCGAGAGGCAAGCGGAGTTCCATGCGTCAACCCAA
>NW_011427862.1:0-594 GCF_000754665.1 Bison bison bison
TCAGGGTTCTGGCCCTTGGACTTGCAGCGGACACTAGGCTGCTTGGGAAAACCGCGCGGCTCTGACCTTTCAGCAAAGGGGTGGAGCGGTAAAGGCCTTGAGCCCAAAGGCGAGGCCTTTCTGCGACCGCCAGGTTGTGCCAACAGAGGGCGGACTACGTGGTTCCCTGCTCCACGCAGTCCCAGTTCCCTGACCTGTGGTCCGCACCCCTCCGCCGCGCCCACTGGATGCCGACCCTTGGGGACCCAGGAGCGCACGCAATGGGCGTTCCCAGCCGCCACGGCGACCCCCTAGAGGACAACGGGGAAGCCCTCCCCTACCACCGCCAGGAGCCGCCCCCCGCCCCGCGCCGCCCCGCCCCTGCCATGCTCCCGGTGCCTTCCCAGCCGCAGTGGGGATCCCCGGAGCACAACTGGGACCGCCCGCATCCCCGCCACGACCCGACTCCCGACCCGCGCCGCCCGGCTTCGCCCCGCCCCGGGCGCCGCTCCCGGTGCGCGGCCCACCTTCACCACGGGCTCCCGGTGACGCCCCGCCCCCACGCCCGGTTCCAGGACGAGCCTCTGGGACCTCGCTCCCGCCGCCCGGTGAAAC
>NW_011427863.1:0-569 GCF_000754665.1 Bison bison bison
AAGTTGAGAGATGTAAAATGCACACCAAATTTCCAAAATGTAGTATGAAAGAATTTTCAATATCTCAATTTTTATATTAATATTGTAGCAATAATATTCATTGAAATATATTATTAAAATTAACTCCATTTGTTCCTTTTCACTTTTTTAATGTGGTTACAAAAATTCTTTTATTTCTATTGGACAGGACTGGCCTAGACACCCAAATAGCTCAGAGTCCAAATGATTACCACTTATATGTGGAAGGGGCACAAAATTCTTTCGTCCAACTCTGCACTTGGGAGTTTTAGTTCAGGAAAGAGTAGACATATGTCCATACTGCTTTTTATCTCCTTTTTACCCCACACCTCATAGAAAGGACCCCAGAGAATGAGGCCATCAGAAATGAGTGTGCAGCATGTCCATGAATGTGCAATTCCCACCTCCACCCCCACCTTCCAAATAGAAGACTTATTTGCTGCAGTTATACAGGAAAGGTTTGGAACGACTATAACACTGGTTTCTAAAATTTAATGAACTCACCTCTGAATGTAAGTATAGCCAGCTTAACACCTGGCACAGAGAAGCCC
>NW_011427864.1:0-581 GCF_000754665.1 Bison bison bison
CTTCGTGTTGACTTCATTCACAGGGTGGAGTTCGGAGAGGTGTCCGGACATCGGGTTCTTACCAAGAGGGGACCGGGAAATCGGGGTGCTTCGCAATGTGGAAGCACCCACGAGGCCACGTCTGGAATGTCGTCGTGAGCCCGGCCTCATCCTGAGGTGCGACCGGAAGGTCGGGAACCCCTTCCAGACAAAGCAGGGGAGTCGACCCTCCTGTGGAGATCAGGAGTGTAGAAGGGGCTCAGAGGAAGTGGTGCCGGAAAACCTCGGTGTTCCTCTCCAAGGAGACCAGGATGCCGGGGAACTTTGTGGGGGCGCATCAAGGGTGCCAAGTACCGTTTCGACCTCCAATTCCTAACGTGGGACTTCTCCTGAGACGCTGTAGCGGGAAAGGCTTCATCTTGCGATGACGGGGGAACCACGTGGTTTTTCTCGAGTTGCGGCGGGATTCTCGAGTTACGACGGGGAATTCGGGATGCCTCTTGTGTTGGCACAGGGAAGTCCAATCTTCCATTCGAGTTGCGAAGGAAAGCTGGGGATTGCTCTCGAGTGACTGCAGGGCCAATAGACCTCATCTAGGCTTG
>NW_011427865.1:0-534 GCF_000754665.1 Bison bison bison
TATTGTGATCCACACAGTCAAAGGCTTTGGCATAGTCAATAAAGCAGAAATAGATGTTTTTCTGGGACTCTCTTGCTTTTTTGATGATCCAGTGGATGTTGGCAATTTTATCTCTGGTTCCTCTACCTTTTCTAAAACCAGCTTGAACATCTGAAAGTTCACGGTTCACATATTGCTGAAGCCTGGCTTGAAAATTTTTGATCATTACTTTGCTAGCGTGTGAAATGAATGCAATTGTGTGGTAGTTTGAGCATTCTTTGGCATTGCCTTTCTTAGGGATTGGAATGAAAACTGACCTTTTCCAGTCCTGTGGCCACTGCTGAGTTTTCCAAATTTGCTGGTATATTGAATGCAGCACTTTCACAGCATCATTTTTTAGGATTTGAAATAGCTCAACTGGAATTCCATCAACTCCACTAGCTTTGTTCGTAGTGATGCTTACTAAGGTCCACTTGACTTCACATTCCAGGATGTCTGGCTCTAGGTCAGTGATCACACCATCATGATTATCTGGGTCATGAAGTTCTTTTTTGT
>NW_011427866.1:0-560 GCF_000754665.1 Bison bison bison
GGTCGGCTCCTGGCGGGGGTGGGGGAGGGCTTCCCCGTTGTCCTCTCGGGGGTCGCCGTGGCGGCTGGGAACGCCCACTGCGTGCGCTCCTGGGTCCCCAAGGAGCGACATCCAGTGGGCGCGGCGGAGGGGTGCGGACCACAGGTCAGGGAACTGGGACTGCGTGGAGCAGGGAACCACGTAGTCCGCCCTCTGTTGGCACAACCTGGCGGTCGCAGAAAGGCCTCGCCTTTGGGCTCAAGGCCTTGACCGCTCCACCCCTTTGCTGAAAGGTCAGAGCCGCGCGGTTTTCCCAAGCAGCCTAGTGTCCGCTGCAAGTCCAAGGGCCAGAACCCTGAACTCTGGCCGGCTGGCCCAGCCCTGCTTCTGGCACTTTGGAGGCCAGCGGGCCCTTGACCACCTGCTGGGATGGGAAAGGGAAGGGTCCACGAATTGCACCCTAGAAACTTAGTAGGGTGCATGGGTTTCAAAACCCGGTGGCCGCCAGGCAGCAAACAGGAGAGGGCACCCTGCTGCCCTTTCATGGCAGCATCTGTGGCTGTCCTGCTGAGGGGGCCTTT
>NW_011427867.1:0-902 GCF_000754665.1 Bison bison bison
CCTCTGTGGCCTGGTAAGGGTGGGTGGTCATTGGCATCCCAAAGGTGGCTAGAAGTCAATGATTTAGGCAGGCTTGTGAATAAATATGGGAGAATGCAATGGCACCCCACTCTTTTCCAGTACTCTTGCCTGGAAAATCCCATGGACGGAAGAGCCTGGTAGGCTGCAGTCCATGGGGTCGCTCAGAGTCGGACACGACTGAGCGACTTCACTTTCACATTTCACTTTCATGCATTGGAGGACGACATGGCAACCCACTCCAGTGTTCTTGCCTAGAGAACCCCAGGGACTGCGGGGCATGGTGGGCTGCCGTCCATGGGGTCACACAGACTCGGACATGACTGAAACGTCTTAGCAGCAGCAGCAGCAGCAGCAGCAGCAGTGCATAGTATCAAAAGGGTTTGAACAGTCAGGTAGGAGTCACACAAGTCACCGTGAAGCAATACTTCTCCACTTAGCCAAAGCTAACAAAAGATTTCTGTTCTAGGTCAACCTAGAAGAGATCACGGAAGAGGTAAAGAAACTTAAAATCCATTAGCAAAGGCAGTTCAACCTCTCAAGAAACCTTGTGCTAGGCACAACACTCTTTTCTGGGGGTCCACTTTCCCTACAACCTCCTTATCCCATTCTGTACCCATTCCTTTGCTTCTCCCATCCTGAAACTGCCACCTGGAAGAAAGAACGACGTCGTTTTCCTTCAGAAAATGCGATTTCATGCCACATACCTTCTTTTAATACCAAGTCATACATTTCCCTTCAGCAACCAAGAACTGACTTTTATATTGGCATTCGACAGATTGGTGAACATACCTATCAGTGATAGTAGCGCCCCTCCCCTCCCCCGCCACGCACGCACGCACGCACACACACACACACACACACACACACCCAAGATCAGAACC
>NW_011427868.1:0-627 GCF_000754665.1 Bison bison bison
GACGGCGAGGTCAGTGAGCCTCTCGTGGGGCGCCAGGGAAGTCGGGTCTCCATGCGAGTGGCGAGGGGGAGCGCGTCATTGCTCTCGAGTCATGGTAGGGGAACCTGCCCTCGAGACGTGTTGAAGAAGGTCTCTCGAGGTCTTTCTCAGGTTGAGGCAGGAAACCCTGGCTTCCCTCGACTTGTGCAGGTGACCTCAGGGGGCTTCTCATGGTGGCTCTGAGAAGTCAGGGAAACTGGAGGTGGGGGGGGCCTCGTCGGGACTCCACGGGGTTTGGTGCATTGGAAGAGGGCCTCATCTCCAGTTGAGGCAGGAACCTCAGGGTTCCTCTGATTTCAGACTCCGATCGCAGGGTCCCTGCAGACTGGGGGACAGGACAGTCAGGCCTCGTCTTGGGTTGAGGCGATGGAACTCCGCTTGCCTCTCGAGATGTCCCCGGGGAGTAGAGGCCGCTTGTCGAGCTGTATTTGGAACCTGGGGTTTTTTCCGAACGATGCACGGAAAAACTGCCCCTTCGTGTGGACTTCATTCACAGGGTGGGAGTTCGGAGAGGTGTCCGGGCATCGGGTTCTTATCAAGAGGGGACCGGGTAATCGGGGTCCTACGGAATGTGGAACCACCCACGAG
>NW_011427869.1:0-541 GCF_000754665.1 Bison bison bison
AGAAACCAAACAGGAACTAAAGAGCCTTTTGATGAAGGTGAAAGAGGACAGTGAAAAGTTTGGCTTAAAACTCAACATTCAACTTAAAAGCTTCTGCACAACAAAGGAAACTATTAGCAAGGTGAAAAGACAGCCTTCAGAATGGGAGAAAATAATAGCAAATGAAGCAACTGACAAACAACTAATCTCAAAAATATACAAGCAACTCCTACAGCTCAACTCCAGAAAAATAAATGACCCAATCAAAAAATGGGCCAAAGAACTAAATAGACATTTCTCCAAAGAAGACATACAGATGGCTAACAAACACATGAAAAGATGCTCAACATCACTCATTATCAGAGAAATGCAAATCAAAACCACTATGAGGTACCATTTCACGCCAGTCAGAATGGCTGCTATCCAAAAGTCTACAAGCAATAAATGCTGGAGAGGGTGTGGAGAAAAGGGAACTCGTCTTACACTGTTGGTGGGAATGCAAACTAGTACAGCCACTATGGAGAACAGTGTGGAGATTCCTTAAAAAACTGGAAATAGAACT
>NW_011427870.1:0-520 GCF_000754665.1 Bison bison bison
GAAGTAAAGTCACTTTTAAAACAATCTGGATAGTAAAGGGCAAGATGTAATGTGAAACCTATTCAATGATAGACAATCCAAAAAGTATTTTATATTTAGCCATGTGTGCATGCTCAGTCGTGACTGACTCTTTTGCAACCCCATGAACTATAGCCTGCCAAGTTTTCTCTGTCCATGGGATTTTCCAAGCAAGAATATTGGAGTGGGTTGCCATTTCCCTTCTCCAGGGGATCTTCCCAACCCAGGGATCAAACCCAGGTCTCCTGCATTGCAGACAGATCTTTACCAGCTGAGCCACCAGTGAAGCCCAGGATAATATAACCAAAAAGACAAAAAAAAACAACAAAACAAAAAAACAGCCTCTTCCTTCATCTTGACCTCACTGCCTGAGAACTTTCCTTTCCTTGCCATTTGGTGTGCGATGAGTGGCGCTGATGCCCTAGCAATGGTCCTCACATCTTGAAAGTGCAGCAAGAATCCTTGTAACAACTATTCTGAAAATGGGATTTTCACAATCTTA
>NW_011427871.1:0-685 GCF_000754665.1 Bison bison bison
GTCCCCGGGGAGAGAGGCCACTTGTCGAGCGGTATTTGGAACCTGGGGGTCTTTTCCGGATGATGCACGGGCGAGTCACTGCCCCTTCGTGTTGACTTCATTCACAGGGTGGAGTTCGGAGAGGTGTCCGGGCATCGGGTTCTTACCAAGAGGGGACCGGGAAATCGGGGTGCTTCGCAATGTGGAAGCACCCACGAGGCCACGTCTGGAATGTCGTCGTGAGACCGGCCTCACCCTGAGGTCCGACCGGAAGGTCGGGAACCCCTTCCAGACAAAGCAGGGGAGTCGACCCTCCTGTGGAGATCAGGAGGGTAGAAGTGGCTCAGAGGAAGTGGTGCCGGAAAACCTCGGTGTTCCTCTCCAGGGAGACCGGGATGCCGGGGAACTTGGTGGGGGCGCATCAAGGGTGCCAAGTACCGTTTCGACTTCCAATTACTAACATGGGACTACTCCTGAAACGCTGTAGCGGGAAAGGGCTTCATCTTGCGATGACGGGGGAACCACGTGGTTTTTCTCGAGTTGCGGCGGGATTCTCGAGTTACGACGGGGAATTCGGGATGCCTCTTGTGTTGGCCCAGGGAAGTCCAATCTTCCATTCGAGTTGCGAAGGAAAGCTGGGGATTGGCTCTCGAGTGACTGCAGGGCCAATAGACCTATCTAGGCTTGTGTCCAGAAGCCAATCGTT
>NW_011427872.1:0-790 GCF_000754665.1 Bison bison bison
CTGTCCAGAAGCCAATGTTCCTCTCCAGGGGCGGACAGGGATCTCAGGGTTGCATTCCAGACACACCTGGGGAGACAGGCATTCATGTCGAGTGGAAGCAAAGAACCCTGCTCTGCTCTCGAGTCGCGACGGGTATCTCTTGGAGCTCACTGGGTGGACTAAAGGGAGTCAAGCCTCCTGAGGCATTGGAGAGAGGTCGAGAGATTGGTCTCTAGGCCATACAGGAGACGAAGGCCCTCAACTCGCGATGATGGGGGAGTCTCAGGGTTGTTCTCGAGCGGCGGCCACAGTGTGCGGTTTCTCCCTAGGTACGACGGCGAGGTCAGTGAGCCTCTCGTGGGGCGCCAGGGAAGTCGGGTCTCCATGCGAGTGGCGAGGGGGAGCGCGTCATTGCTCTCGAGTCATGGTAGGGGAATCTGGCCTCGAGACGTGTTGAAGAAGGTCTCTCGAGGTCTTTCTCAGGTTAAGGCAGAAACCCTGGCTTCCCTTGACTTGTGCAGGTGACCTCAGGGGGCTTCTCATGGTGGCTCTGAGAAGTCAGGGAAACTGGAAGTGGGAGGGGCCTCTCGGGACTCCACTGGGTTTGGTGCATTGGAAGAGGGCCTCACCTCCAGTTGAGGCAGGAACCTCAGGGTTCCTCTGACTTCAGACTCCGATCGCAAGGTCCCTGCAGACTTGGGACAGGAGAGTCAGGCCTCGTCTTGGGTTGAGGCATGGAACTCCGCTTGCCTCTCGAGGTGTTCCCGGGGAGACAGGCCACTTGTCGAGCGGTATTTGGAACCTGGGGGTG
>NW_011427873.1:0-525 GCF_000754665.1 Bison bison bison
CTCCTTGGAAGGAAAGTTATGACCAACCTAGATAGCGTATTCAAAAGCAGAGACATTGCTTTGCCAACAAAGGTTCATCTAGTCAAGGCTATGGTTTTTCCTATGGTCATGTATGGATGTGAGAGTTGGACTGTGAAGAAGGCTGAGCGCCGAAGAATTGATGCTTTTGAACTGTGGTGTTGGAGAAGACTCTTGAGAGTCCCCTGGACTGCAAGGAGATCCAACCAGTTCATTCTGAAGGATATCAGCCCTGGGATTTCTTTGGAAGGAACGATGCTAAAGCTGAAACTCCAGTACTTTGGCCACCTCATGCGAAGAGTTGACTCATTGGAAAAGACTCTGATGCTGGAAGGGATTGGGGGCAGGAGGAGAAGGGGAAGACAGAGGATGAGATGGCTGGATGGCATCACTGACATACGCAAAGGCGGGATCAAGCCTCAGGAGTCCCCCTGGAAATCCTCGAGCGTCTACCCCCATAACCAGAGCCTGCCTACTTTACTACTTTGTGCTCTTACCTACACCTCT
>NW_011427874.1:0-543 GCF_000754665.1 Bison bison bison
GCACACGGTCCCCATGGAAAGGCCCCCTCAGCAGGACAGCCACAGATGCTGCCATGAAAGGGCAGCAGGGTGCCCTCCTCCCTTGTTTTCTGCCTGGGCGGCCACCGGGTTTTGAAACCCATGCACCCTACTAAGTTTCTAGGGTGCAATTCGTCGGACCCTTCCCTTTCCCATCCCAGCAGGTGGTCAAGGGCCCGCTGGCCTCCAAAGTGCCAGAAGCAGGGCTGGGCCAGCCGGCCAGAGTTCAGGGTTCTGGCCCTTGGACTTGCAGCGGACACTAGGCTGCTTGGGAAAACCGCGCGGCTCTGACCTTTCAGCAAAGGGGTGGAGCGGTAAAGGCCTTGAGCCCAAAGGCGAGGCCTTTCTGCGACCGCCAGGTGGTGCCAACAGAGGGCGGACTACGTGGTTCCCTGCTCCACGCAGTCCCAGTTCCCTGACCTGTGGTCCGCACCCCTCCGCCGCGCCCACTGGATGCCGATCCTTGGGGACCCAGGAGCGCACGCAATGGGCGTTCCCAGCCGCCATGGCGACCCCCGAGAGGAC
>NW_011427875.1:0-736 GCF_000754665.1 Bison bison bison
AGAGTCGGATACAACTGAAGCGACTTAGCATGCATGAATGCATTGGAGAAGGAAATGGCAACCCACTCCAATATTCTTGCCTGGAGAATCCCAGGGACAGAGGAGCCTGGTGGGCTGCCATCTGTGGGGTCGCATAGAGTCGGACTGAAGCGACACAGCAGCAGCACTAGCAACAGATACGCATATGACACCACCCTTATGGCAGAAAGTGAAGAAGAACTAAAGAGCCTCTTGATGAAAGTGAAAGAGGAGAGTGAAAAGGCTGACTTAAAACTCAACATGCAGAAAACTTAGATCATGGCATCTGGTCCCATCACTTTATGGGAAATAGATGGAGAAACAGTGGAAACAGTGGCAGACTTTAATTTGGGGGCTCCGCAGCCATGAAATTAAAAGACACTTGCTCCTTGAAATAAAAGCTATGACAAACCTAGATAGCATATTAAAAAGCAGAGACATTACTTTGCTGACAAAGGTACGTCTAGTCAAAGTTATGGTTGTTCCAGTAGTCATGTATGGATGTGAAAGCTGGACAATGAAGAAGGCTGAGCACCCAAGAATTGATGCTTTTGACCTGCGGTGTTGAAGAAGACTCTTGACAGTCCCTTGGACAACAGGAGATCAACCAGTCAATCCTAAGGAATCACCTGATATTTACTGGAAGTACTCATGCTGAAGCTAATGCTCCAATATTTGGCCACCCGATATGAAGAGCCAACTCATTGGAAAAGACGCT
>NW_011427876.1:0-548 GCF_000754665.1 Bison bison bison
AACACGGAACTATGTTTGGCTGTTCATATCCTCTTCCTGTTAGTTTCTCCCAAGTTTACTTTACTTATTTTCCCCTCTGTGAACCCTGAAAATTTGTTAAGGGTGGGTATCAATTAGAGCTCAGCACCCTTGCGAATATTGTGGCCATCAGCAAGCATTTTAAGGTTGCTGTTAGAGAAAATGTCCACAAGGTGACAGCATTTCTTCATTCCCTCCTCTTTTCCCATGGTAACAGCAGCCTCTGTGTTATTCCCAAGTCTGGTTGTAAATGAGAGTAAAATGAGACACAGGTAGTCACCAAAAGTTTTGGTTGTTTACTCTTTGATCTTTTTTTAAGCGAAACTATATATTTTTTAAGACTATTAACACCTTGTAGTTGTTGCTTAGAAACATTTCCACCTTCCTTTCCACAGACACTTGGAGGAATTTAGCTCTAGTTATTGTCAGAGGTATCTTTTGGAATCTATTGAGTACATATCTCTTGATACAGGAGGTCCATGTGGATTATGAATTGCATAGGTATTTGTGGGTATAACTCTATTCCAGCC
>NW_011427877.1:0-671 GCF_000754665.1 Bison bison bison
GATCTCCACAGGAGGGTCGACTCCCCTGCTTTGTCTGGAAGGGGTTCCCGACCTTCCGGTCGCACCTCAGGATGAGGCCGGTCTCACGACGACATTCCAGACGTGGCCTCGTGGGTGCTTCCACATTGCGAAGCACCCCGATTTCCCGGTCCCCTCTTGGTAAGAACCCGATGCCCGGACACCTCTCCGAACTCCACCCTGTGAATGAAGTCAACAAGAAGGGGCAGTGACTCCCGCATGCATCGTCCGGAAAAGACCCCCAGGTTCCAAATACCGCTCGACAAGTGGCCTCTCTCCCCGGGGACACCTCGAGAGGCAAGCGGAGTTCCATGCCTCAACCCAAGACGAGGCCTGACTCTCCTGTCCCCAGTCTGCAGGGACCCTGCGATCGGAGTCTGAAATCAGAGGAACCCTGAGGTTCCTGCCTCAACTGGAGATGAGGCCCTCTTCCAATGCACCAAACCCCGTGGAGTCCCGAGACGGCCCCCCCTCCCACCTCCAGTTTCCCGACTTCTCAGAGCCACCATGAGAAGCCCCCTGAGGTCACCTGCACAAGTCGAGGGAAGCCAGGGTTTCCTGCCTCAACCCGAGAAAGCCTCGAGAGACCTTCTTCAACACGTCTCGAGTCCAGGTTCCCCTCCATGACTCGAGAGCAATGACGCGCTCCCCCT
>NW_011427878.1:0-545 GCF_000754665.1 Bison bison bison
AATATGGAGGTTCCCGAAGGAACTAAAAGTGGAAGTAGCCTATGGTCCAGCAGTCCGACTCCCAGGCATAGATCCACCCACGGTATAAGTGAACAAGATAGATGCCCCGTTTGGGCACATCTATCTGTGCGTGCGCGTGCACATGCGCATGCGCGATCGCCTCGAGGCAGGGGGTGGGGCGGGGGCCGGGGCTCTGGCTGGAGTCGGTGCAAGCCCCGGGATTGCCTGAGGCAAGCCAAAGGAGCCCCAGGTGGAGACGGGGACTGCCGGTCGTCGGGTGTCCTGGAAGCCGAATGCGAATGCGGAGGGGCTCGCGGGCCGCGCGGAGGCAACCCAGGTCTGCAGCGGGAGTCGGGGCCCCGGCCACCCGCTCCCCGCGGCCCGGGAGGGGCTGGGGCTGCGGGGGGGATCCAAGATCGGGACGCGCGGCGGGGGCTAAAGGACCTCTTCTGGTAGGCAAAAAGCCTCGAGCACCCGGGATTCCCAGGTGGTCTCCCATCCAAGATACTAAGCAGGCCCGACCCTGCTTAGCTTCCGAGATCAGA
>NW_011427879.1:0-539 GCF_000754665.1 Bison bison bison
ACAGATTAGGAATGAGGGAAAAGACTGAGAGATGGAGAAAAGGAAACATATCTCAAGAAAGTTTGCATTTTGGTTGTTGTATTCTTTCAAATATTTGCCTTGATTCTTTTGAGAAAACCTATAATGCAGATCGGCATTAATTCTTAAGGCTTTTAGAGTTTAAAGCTGTTATTGAAGACAATTCCATGTAGGAATTAGCCCGTGTAAGGATATAACACATGGGAGGGTTGTGACCATGAATTGTTAAGAGTGTTTTTACCATTTTACTTTCTACCAGAATGTGTGATGTGCAGTTATCTTTGTGGTCCTCTTTGAGGCAGTAGAAACCAAGTTGATATCTAGCTCACCATTACAATGAGGGTGTAGACACCTGGAAATCCAACTTCATGGATTCTTATTAGACTTCTTAGAACCCTAGGACCTTATTCTTTCACTCACTACAAAGAACAAAATAATGTTCACAATCATCAGCCTTTGAAGTGAACTGGTTCCAGGGCTCTACCAGTCTTTCTGAGTTTCCCAGCTTTATTCAATCCCTC
>NW_011427880.1:0-589 GCF_000754665.1 Bison bison bison
GGTATTTGGAACCTGGGGGTCTTTTCCGGACGATGCACGGGCGAGTCACTGCCCCTTCGTGTTGACTTCATTCACAGGGTGGAGTTCGGAGAGGTGTCCGGGCATCGGGTTCTTACCAAGAGGGGACCGGGAAATCGGGGTGCTTCGCAATGTGGAAGCACCCACGAGGCCACGTCTGGAATGTCGTCGTGAGACCGGCCTCATCCTGAGGTGCGACCGGAAGGTCGGGAACCCCTTCCAGACAAAGCAGGGGAGTCGACCCTCCTGTGGAGATCAGGAGGGTAGAAGGGGCTCAGAGGAAGTGGTGCCGGAAAACCTCGGTGTTCCTCTCCAGGGAGACCGGGATGCCGGGGAACTTTGTGGGGGCGCATCAAGGGTGCCAAGTACCGTTTCGACCTCCAATTCCTAACGTGGGACTTCTCCTGAGACGCTGTAGCGGGAAAGGGCTTCATCTTGCGATGACGGGGAAACACGTGGTTTTCTCGAGTTGCGGCGGGATTCTCGAGTTACGACGGGGATTCGGGATGGCCTCTTGTGTTGGCCCAGGGAGTCCAATCTTCCATTCGAGTTGCGAGGAAAGCTGGGGATT
>NW_011427881.1:0-772 GCF_000754665.1 Bison bison bison
ATTAGTGACAGGGTTTTTGGTGCATTTTATTTATCAAATTAAAGTAATTCTCCTCTATTCCTAATTTGCTGAGAATTTTTATCATAAATAAGTATTGGATTTTGTCAAATGCTTTTTCTGCATCAATTGATAAGATCGTATGATTTTCTTCTATAGTCTATGGACATATTGAATTACATTAATTGATGTTTGACTATTGAACCAGACCTTACATACCCAGAATACATTGGAGTTGGCCATGACATGTAATTCTTTTTATCCATTGCTGGATTCAGTTTACTGATATTTCACTAAAGATTTTTGTATCTCAATTTATGAGAATATTCGTATGCAGTTTTCCTTTTCTTGTACAGTCCTTTATCTGGTTTAATATTTATCATAGTAATACCACATAAAAACACGTTGAGAAGGGTTTCTTTCTATTCTATTTTTCTGGAAGGGATTATGTAAACTTGGTATTAATTCTTCTTTAAATGTTTGGCAAATTTGTTTACTGAAACTGGGCATGGAGATTTCTTTGGGGGGAGCCTTATATTACAAATTGGAGTTTCCCAGGTGGTGTGAGTGGTAAAGAACCTGCCTGCCAATGCAGGAGACATAAGAGACGTGGGTTCGATCTCTGGGTTGGGAATATCCCCTGGAGGAGGGCATGGCAACCCACTCCAATATTCTTGCCTGGACAATCTCCATAGACACAGGAGCCTGGCAGGCTATAGTCCCTAGGGTCTCAAAGAATCGGACACAACTGAAGCAACTTAGCACACACATATTA
>NW_011427882.1:0-636 GCF_000754665.1 Bison bison bison
AAGCAGACTGAGTTCTGAAAAATCCTGACATGCAAGTCTTGAAAGGGTAATGTTGACCTCCTATGACTACTGGAATGAGCAGATATGAGAAAACAGAATTCTTAAAGACAATGACAGAAGGATAGATGTTAGAAATAAATTTGCAGTTTCTTAAACAACAAAGACTGAGTTGTGTGAAGGGGGAAATGATCCCAGTGGTAGACACTAAGGTGACTGGCTTAAGACAATTTCTTAAGTTCTACCTCTGTTGAGGGGGTTACTTTATACATATTTGTTTTTACAAAAAGTTATTTTGAAAGTAAATAGATAAAAACATTTAATGAAAAACTTACTTATAAATATGGAACATATAGATATATACAGAACATAAAGATAAAACTGTAGATAAAACTAATACTAAATCGACAGAGCAAAACAAATGAAGCTGTACTAAATGAGGACTCTCAGTAGAGAGGCAGTGAGGCCTCCCCTGATCTGGTCCAGATGAGGCTCCTGGTGCTGTGGGGGCTCCATCCCCTTTGGGGTCCAGGATGATGTCCAGGTCCAGGTCTTCAGGGATTCAGAGCAGAGCCTGCAACACCAACACAGGTGATGGAGTCCCTGGAAGATGCAGAGTCAGACAGAGGAGGGCTCCCT
>NW_011427883.1:0-738 GCF_000754665.1 Bison bison bison
GAAGTCCCACGTTAGGAACTGGAGGTCGAAACGGTACTTGGCACCCTTGATGCGCCCCCACAAAGTTCCCCGGCATCCCGGTCTCCCTGGAGAGGAACACCGAAGTTTTCCGGCACCACTTCCTCTGAGCCCCTTCTACCCTCCTGATCTCCACAGGAGGGTCGACTCCCCTGCTTTGTCTGGAAGGGGTTCCTGACCTTCTGGTCGCACCTCAGGATGAGGCCGGGCTCACGACGACATTCCAGACGTGGCCTCGTGGGTGCTTCCACATTGCGAAGCACCCCGATTTCCCGGTCCCCTCTTGGTAAGGACCCGATGCCCGGAAACCTCTCCGAACTCCACCGGTGAATGAAGTCAACACGAAGGGGCAGTGACTCGCACGTGCATCGTCCGGAAAAGACCCCCAGGTTCCAAATACCGCTCGACAAGTGGCCTCTCTCCCCGGGGACACCTCGAGAGGCAAGCGGAGTTCCATGCCTCAACCCAAGACGAGGCCTGACTCTCCTGTCCCCAGTCTGCAGGGACCCTGCGATCGGAGTCTGAAATCAGAGGAACCCTGAGGTTCCTGCCTCAACTGGAGATGAGGCCCTCTTCCAATGCACCAAACCCCGTGGAGTCCCGAGAGGCCCGCCCCCCCCACCTCCAGTTTCCCTGACTTCTCAGAGCCACCATGAGAAGCCCCCTGAGGTCACCTGCACAAGTCGAGGAAGCCAGGGTTTCCTGCCTCAACCCGAGAAA
>NW_011427884.1:0-588 GCF_000754665.1 Bison bison bison
GAACTGGGACTGCGTGGAGCAGGGAACCACGTAGTCCGCCCTCTGTTGGCACAAACCTGGCGGTCGCAGAAAGGCCTCGCCTTTGGGCTCAAGGCCTTTACCGCTCCACCCCTTTGCTGAAAGGTCAGAGCCGCGCGGTTTTCCCAAGCAGCCTAGTGTCCGCTGCAAGTCCAAGGGCCAGAACCCTGATCTCTGGCCGGCTGGCCCAGCCCTGCTTCTGGCACTTTGGAGGCCAGCGGGCCCTTGACCACCTGCTGGGATGGGAAAGGGAAGGGTCCACGAATTGCACCCTAGAAACTTAGTAGGGTGCATGGGTTTCAAAACCCGGTGGCCGCCCAGGCAGAAAACAAGGGAGGAGGGCACCCTGCTGCCCTTTCATAGCAGCATCTGTGGCTGTCCTGCTGAGGGGGCCTTTCCATGGGGACCGTGTGCAGTACAAGTTTGGTGTTTTGGAACCGAATAATTAGAACGTGTAAAAATTGTAAATGATGTGGTGGTTTGATTTCAAACAAAACAAAACAAAACAAAACAAAAAACCAAGCTCCAAGTGTTTTGCAAATTTAGGTCTTAATATTGAAGGCCTGTATT
>NW_011427885.1:0-770 GCF_000754665.1 Bison bison bison
TCCGGGGCCGCGCGGGCCTGAGCAGCGAATGGGATCGGGGGGAGGCCCCGCTCAGCGAGCGCGGCCGGGTCTGGAGTGGCCGCGGGTGGGAGGGCGCCGAGCCCTCCGCACCCCTCAGCCCAGCCCCCAGGCCCCGCGCGCACGCATGCACGCACGCCCTCCGGTCAATGGGGGGTCCTGGAAGCCCCTCGGGCCCCCGGGCCGGCCAGGGCCCTTGCTGGTCTGGTGTTGGCGGTGTTCGGGGGGGCGGGCCGGCGTCAGCAGGCTGGAGTCCGGTCGCGGGTCGTGCGGCTCCAGTACAGCACGCCCCGCGACGAGAGGTGCGGCCCGTTGGCCCGACCTGCAGGGCAGAGCGAAAGGGAGGCGAAGCGCAAGGCTCTTAGGGCGCCCCGAGCCAACCGCCACCGTCTCAGGCCGTATCAGCCTGAAGGCGCCCGATCTCGTCTGATCTCGGAAGCTAAGCAGGGTCGCGCCTGGTTAGGATCTTGGATGGGAGACCACCTGGGAATCCCGGGTGCTCGAGGCTTTTTGCCTACCAGAAGAGGTCCTTTAGCCCCCGCCGCGCGTCCCGATTCTTGGATCCCCCCCGCAGCCCCAGCCCCTCCCGGGCCGCGGGGAGCGGCTGGCCGGGGCCCCGACTCCCGCTGCAGACCTGGGTTGCCTCCGCGCGGCCCGCGAGCCCCTCTGCATTCGCATTCGGCTTCCAGGACACCCGACGACCGGCAGTCCCGTCTCCATCTGGGGCTCCTTTGGCTTGCCTCAGGCAATCC
>NW_011427886.1:0-545 GCF_000754665.1 Bison bison bison
GGTCACCTGTACAAGTCGAGGGACCCCAGGGTGTCCTGCCTCAACCCGAGAAAGACCTCGAGAGACCTTCTTCAACACGTCTCGAGGCCAGATTCCCCTACTATGACTTCAGAGCAATGACGCGCTCCCCCTCGCCATTCGCATGGAGACCCGACTTCCTTAGAGCCCCACGAGAGATTCAATGACCTCGCCGACGTACCACGGGAGAAACCGCACACTGGGGCCGCCGCTCGACAACAACCCCGAGCCTCCCGCGTCATCGCGACTTGAGGGCCTTCGTCTCCTGTATGGCCTAGAGACCAATCTCTCGACCTCTCTCCAAACGCCTCAGGAGGCTTGACGCCCTTTAGTCCACCCAGTGAGCTCCAAGAGATACCCGTCGCGACTCGAGAGCAGAGCGGGGTTCTTTGCTTCCACTCGAGATGCATGCCTGTCTCCCCGGGTGCGTCTGGAATGCACCCCGAGATCCCTTTCGCCCCTGGAGAGGAACACTGGCTTCTGGACACAAGCCTAGATGAGGTCTGTTGGCCCTGCAGTCACTCGAG
>NW_011427887.1:0-597 GCF_000754665.1 Bison bison bison
GGAGTTCGAAGAGGTGTCCGGGCATCGGGTTCTTATCAAGAGGGGACCGGGAAATCGGGGTCCTTCGGAATGTGGAACCACCCACGAGGCCACGTCTGGAATGTCGTCGTGAGACCGGCCTCATCCTGAGGTGCGACCGGAAGGTCGGGAACCCCTTCCAGACAAAGCAGAGGAGTCGACCCTCCTGTCCAGATCAGGAGGGTAGAAGAGGCTCAGAGGAAGTGGTGCCGGAAAACTTCGGTGTTCCTCTCGAGGGAGACCGGGATGTCGGGGCACTTTGTGGCTCGCATCAAGGGTGACAAGTACCGTTTCGAACTCCAATTCCTAAAAATGGGACTTCTCCTGAGACGCTGTAGCGGCACAGTGCTACATCTTGCGATGACGGGGGAACCACGTGGTTTTTCTCGAGGTGTAGCAGGATTCTCGAATTACGACGGGGGAATTCAGGATGCCTCTTGTGTTGGCCCAGGGAAGTCCAATCTTCCATTCGAGTTGCGAAGGAAAGCTGGGGGATTGCTCTCGAGTGACTGCAGGGCCAATAGACCTCATCTAGGCTTCTGTCCAGAAGCCAATGTTCCTCTCCAGGGGTGACAGGGA
>NW_011427888.1:0-589 GCF_000754665.1 Bison bison bison
AGGGCTGGGCCAGCCGGCCAGAGTTCAGGGTTCTGGCCCTTGGACTTGCAGCGGACACTAGGCTGCTTGGGAAAACCGCGCGGCTCTGACCTTTCAGCAAAGGGGTGGAGCGGTCAAGGCCTTGAGCCCAAAGGCGAGGCCTTTCTGCGACCGCCAGGTTGTGCCAACAGAGGGCGGACTACGTGGTTCCCTGCTCCACGCAGTCCCAGTTCCCTGACCTGTGGTCCGCACCCCTCCGCCGCGCCCACTGGATGCCGATCCTTGGGGACCCAGGAGCGCACGCAGTGGGCGTTCCCAGCCGCCACGGCGACCCCCGAGAGGACAACGGGGAAGCCCTCCCCACCCCGCCAGGAGCCGACCCCGCCCCGCGCCGCCCGCCCCTCGCCATGCTCCCGGTGCCTTCCCGGCCGCAGTGGGGATCCCCGGAGCACAACTGGGACCGCCCCCCATCCCCGCCGCGACCCGGTTCCCGACCCGCGCCGCCCGGCTTCCGCCCCGCCCCGGGCGCCGCTCCCGGTGCGCTCGCCCACCTTCACCACGGGCCTCCCGGTCGACGCCCCCGCCCCCCACGCCCCGGTTCCACGGACGA
>NW_011427889.1:0-613 GCF_000754665.1 Bison bison bison
ATGTACAACCTAAAAGTTGAGAATTATATTTTATTCATTGGCCTTACTAAGGACTATAGCCTAGGATGAAAAGTGAAAGTGTTAGTCACTCAGTTGTCTCCAACTCTTTGTGACCCCATGGGCTGTAGTCCACCAGGCTCCTCTGTTCCTGGAATTCTCCAGGCAAGAATGCTGGAGTGGGTTGTCATTCCCTTCTCCAGGGGATCTTCCTGACCCAAGGATCGAACCTGTCTTCTGCATTGCAGGCAGATTCTTTACCATCAGAGCCACTACAGAAGCCCGTAGCCTAGGACGCATCCTCTCAAATAGCTCTGAGGGACTATTCCAAGGAGATAAGGGAGGAGCCAGGACATGAAAGAGTCTTTGCTGAAAAAAACAAACAAAAACCATGTTGTCAAACATCAAAATATTACTGCTAATCATACACACACACAGCCATCTGAAATGAATGATTTTAGTGCTTTTCTGTGTATGGGAAGATGCTAGAGTCTGGGGTAATAGAAATGAGTCCTTTTAGATATGCATCTTAACTATCTAGACTAGTATCCTGTGTGTCTCCGTCCTATAGTCCCCCTCTGGGCACACAGCTGGGACAGCTGCAGTGGCTGAAGGC
>NW_011427890.1:0-638 GCF_000754665.1 Bison bison bison
TGTCCAGATCAGGAGGGTACAAGAGGCTCAGAGGAAGTGGTGCCGGAAAACTTCGGTGTTCCTCTTGAGGGAGACCGGGATGTCGGGGCACTTTGTGGGTCGCATCAAGGGTGACAAGTACCGTTTCGAACTCCAATTCCTAAAGTGGGACTTCTCCTGATACGCTGTAGCGGCACAGGGCTACATCTTGCGATGACGGGGGAACCACGTGGTTTTTCTCGAGGTGTAGCAGGATTCCCGAATTACGACGGGGAATTCAGGATGCCTCTTGTGTTGGCCCAGGGAAGGCCAATCTTCCATTCGAGTTGCGAAGGAAAGCTGGGGATTGCTCTCGAGTGACTTCAGGGCCAATAGACCTCATCTAGGCTTCTGTCCAGAAGCCAATGTTCCTCTCCAGGGGCGACAGGGATCTCCGGGTTGCATTCCAGACACACCCGGGGAGACAGGCATTCATGTCGAGTGGAAGCAAAGAACCCCGCTCTGCTCTCGAGTCGCGACGGGTATCTCTTGGAGTTCACTGGGTGAACTAAAGGGAGTCAAGCCTCCTGAGACGTTGGAGAGAGGTCGAGAGATTGGTCTCTAGGCCATACAGGAGACGAAGGCCCTCAACTCGCGATGATGGGGGAGTCGTCAGGGTT
>NW_011427891.1:0-596 GCF_000754665.1 Bison bison bison
ACATAGCTCTCTGTCCCGCCACCCCAGAGATTAGGCGGTTATTTACTGCAGACACCTGGAGTTCTGGACAAACTTCTTACGCACAGGGAAATGTTATCTGGTGTAAGAAATAATAACAGGGTGCCATTCCCATGCTCTCAAGATTTCTTGTGACTTTTTGTAAGATGTATAGGTCAACCAAGAAAAAATGTTAACTGTCTTGTTTTTCTCTTGCTCTCCTGTATAAATATAAGATGCTGAATAAAGTCGTGGTCAGACCGCTTCCCTTTGTGGAGACGTGTCTGAACCTCTTGACCCCATCTTTGTTGTAGAATCTTTTTGCTGTAGTATTCTTTCTCAGCCACGTCGTGCACGTTCTCGGGACCTGATCGACTTTGCCGGCTGGCACGGGCAGGTGGCGCCCAAACAGGGACTCGAGAATCGGAGTGCAACCATGGCCGCTGCCCGTCAGGATTGAGGTAAGTAATGAGGAATTCCTAATTATTTGAAGTAAAGGGCAGGGAGTGTTATTGTCGAGAGTAATAAATCATGGGACAAGGCAGTAGCTGCCAGTTATTTGTACATATGTTGAAAACTATGTTAAAAGGCAGGGGAAT
>NW_011427892.1:0-545 GCF_000754665.1 Bison bison bison
TTTAATTTTTATAATCTACTACTACCTTTCAAAAAAAAGATCCTATTTTTAATGCAAACTTCATATATATATTTTATCATATTTTGTGACTTTGTTTTGTTTTTCTAATACTGTGTTTGGGAGACTCTCATCTTTACTGTAGACTTTTAATATTTGCTTTTTGGTATTTGTTATCAATTTTGAACGTTTAAGACCCCAATCTTCACTACCCATTTTTACTTGGGAGTTTGATCACTGCCTTGATTGCTCTCTCCCCCTTTTGACTCTCCTTTTTCTCCACCAGGTCGCCTCTATCTCCTCCCTCACCCTTTTCTTCCCTACCCACTCTGTGAATCTCTTTGTGTATTCCAGGCTGTGGAGAACACTTTGGGAACTGATTACTGGCTGGATCTGTCTCTCTCCTTTTGATTGCCTCTTTCCTGTCCTGGTCACCTCTGTCTCCTTCTTCCTTCTCTTCTCTGGGTAACTGCATGAGCCTCTCTGACGGGGCCCAGACTGGTGGAGAGCACATAGCGAATTGATTACTGGCTAGCTTGCTCTCTCCC
>NW_011427893.1:0-566 GCF_000754665.1 Bison bison bison
ATGAGGATAGCTCAGTGAGGAAATTCAGTGGAGAAAAGAGGCTGAATAATTCAGCCAGAAGGTAAGAGAAAGAACGACATGGTGAGACCAATTTTCGGTGAACAAGGCCCGCACTTTATTTTTCAAAGTAGTTTTTATACCTTAAGTTATGCATAGAGGATAATGGGGGAAGGGGTAGAGTCTTGCAGCAAACCAGGCTTTCTTCCTGCAAACTTATCATATGCAAAAGCTTAGGTGATTTGCATCATCTTCTGGCCCAGAGGCCTGTTAAATATTTTTAAGACCTTTTCTTCAGAAAACTTATTTTTCTCTAAAGGTGGTTGGTCAGGAGCCACCCTCCAAAAAAGCATTAGATAAAGTTGCATTCCTACAGAGCAAAGGTGTGGTGGGCTATAACAAGAAAAGAATTAACTCAAGGGTCCCAGGTTACAAATATTAAAGCTACTACTTACACCAATTATATTAATCAATACACTGCCAGGGACACAGCAGGTAAGGGATATGGAACCTTAGCAGCAAACAATGGCCCAACAAGTGAAAAACCATTCACCAATACAATTTCTAAT
>NW_011427894.1:0-712 GCF_000754665.1 Bison bison bison
AATTATTTTCTGGTTGGAGTTCGCACTGCAGCAGCCCCGTCAGTCTTGCCGGGATCTCGATGTTTATCTTGCCTCCCCTTCCGGCGGGCTCCTCTTTTGTGATCGAAGCAATGGGGGAACGGGATGTCTGGGGGTCTGCAACATGGCGAATCAACCTGTCTTGGATCTAAATTGGAGAATCTGCGTCCTGTGGAAAAATACAAGCACATCCTCGACCGCTAGTTAATAAGGGTCAGGACCCTTCCATTGTCCTGAGAGAAGGTCCTTCCATTTGACTAACGGTTTGCATTTAATTGCTCCAGGCACCAATGACGAAGCATTGCAGTAGTTCCAGCCAGATCAGTATTTAGAATATTTATTACAAAAAGAGCAAATATTTATTACGAAAAGAGCATGTTGCAAGATTTGATGGGGACAGCTATACTTAAACTCCCCTTCTTTTAGTTTTTGAATTTTGGATTTTTAAATGTTTGATGTGCTCTTTCCACAATGGCCTGTCCCTGGGGATTATAAGGGATGCCTGTATTATGTTTAATTTGAAACTTTATACAAAATTCCTGAAAAGACTTAGAAGTATAAGGCAGGAGCATTGTCAGTTTTCAAAGCTTTGGTAGGTCCCAAATATGAAAAACAAGTAAAGAGATGTTGTATTACATCTTTAATTGCTTCCCCTGTACCGAGCAGTTGCAATAATATGAGAAAAAGGTGTCTA
>NW_011427895.1:0-509 GCF_000754665.1 Bison bison bison
AAAGACGTGATAGGTTGGACCCACAAAACTTCAAATATTAAAACGATCAGATACCAAATATAAATTGAGGATGATAAATATCTTTCAAGAAATCAATAAATTCAAGACAGTTTTAAATCATGAGTAACTAGCAAGCAGATTTGAAGATATAAGAGAACTCTTAAAATAAAAAATGTAACAGTTCAGATTTAAAAAAAAATCATTGAATAGATTATAACTAAATGTAAATGCAAGAGTTCACAAAGTACTGCACTTAATAGAAGGACTATAGAGAGGATGTGGGTGTGTGTGTGTATGCATGCATGTGTGTATGTTTATATTCACATTTATGTTTATTTATAATTAATATAAACTACTAATACAAAGGCTTCCCGATGGCTCAATGGTAAAGAATTTCCATGCAAAGCAGGAGATGCAGGAGACACGGATTCAATCCCTGGGTTGGGAAGATCCCCTGGAGAAAGGAATGGCAACCCACTCCAGTATTCTTGCATGGGAAATCCCATGGA
>NW_011427896.1:0-708 GCF_000754665.1 Bison bison bison
CCTGCATTGCAGGCAGATTCT
Organism: Bison bison bison; assembly: GCF_000754665.1. Lineage (NCBI taxonomy): Eukaryota > Metazoa > Chordata > Mammalia > Artiodactyla > Bovidae > Bison > Bison bison. Next base: position 22 of record NW_011427896.1, read on the forward strand.
TTACCAACTGAGCTATTTTGAGTCTCCCATAAACAGCACAGATTTAAGACAATCAGTAAAACAGAAAAGAAATCACTATAGGGACCTCAGGACAAGGGAACGTGATAAGAGGCAGAGGCATCAATGGCAGATGAAACCATGGAAAAAGACTGACAGCAGGCACTGGAATGAGCCTCATTCAGGGATGAGGAAGGAAGAAAAAATTGCAGGAAACAGCATGTGGATCAGATCTTTCCCGGTATCACCATAATGGCCTGGACCCACAAGCTAGCTGTAAAGGAAGATTTAGAGAAGTCTCTCTAAGAAGGGAGAAACAGTTGTGACTATCCTTTAATGGACTGTATTTTTTTTTTCTCCAAAATATTTTAAAATCAAAAGAAGCTGAATTAATTGTATTTGTCCAATTATATTTTGTCTTTTCCTGCTTGTAGAAGAAACTGAACTCCAGAGACATGTGAGGTTAAATAATAAAGGTCTACCTTTTTTTTTACAGTCAAATATATGTTTTAATTCTATTATATTTCAAAGATATTAAATCTCAGAATTTTCTAAAACCAAACCCCATTCTAAGTCATGTCAGAATTTGTAGGGCTTCCCAGGTAGCACTAGTGGTGAAGAATCCACTTGCCAATGCACAATTTGGCCATGACAGATATTAAGGATATGTAATTACTCTCCATTCAAAAA
>NW_011427897.1:0-752 GCF_000754665.1 Bison bison bison
GCTCTTTGAGTATTGCCTCCTGAGGTCCCTGTTCGGTCGCCACCTGCCGGGGACCAGCCCCAGCTGATCCAGGGTATTCGAAGGAGAGATGGCCTAGGCGTCTATTTATATGTTAATCAGAGATGTCAAGAATAATAGTATGAGGGGAGCTCAGTAGGAAATTTCGGTGGAGAAAAGAGACTGACTAGCTTGGTTTACGCGGGAGACCAATCAATCTACAAGACAAGAAGTTTGCACCACCTACCTGAGCCGCAGGCGCCCTCTCGAATAGTGGAAGGTGCCTCACCCTAGACACCTTCTCGAGTGGGTCTTGGGAGCCCAGGCATAATTAGTAAGCGTGGTGGGTTCCATGCTCCAGATGGAGACTCAGCTGGAATTAAGGGAAGAATGACAGGAACTTATGAATTGGAGCTGAAGTTAACTCTTTGACAGAGAGAGCGAGATGGTGTGGGGGACAGCACCCAGTGAAATCAGAGGTGAGAGCACAAAGCAATACAGTAGGCAGACCCGGTTTTTTTCGGGGGGGAGATGCTCGAGAATATCCGGGTGACTCCTGAGGCTCGATCCCGCATTTGACGTATGCCGAGCCTCCTTCCTCATGACCTTTAGTCCAGAGTGGAATGCCTCCCCGGCTCCCGGCAACATGATCAGTGCATGCTCAGTCACGATATCAGTGCCTGCTCAGCCACGTGATCCCTGATGGCACAGTCACGTGGTCAGCGCCTCTCAGTCACGTGATCACCGTATGATAA
>NW_011427898.1:0-620 GCF_000754665.1 Bison bison bison
ATTTATTTTACTTTACAATATTGTATTGGTTTTGCCATACATTGACTTGAATCCACCATGAGTGTACAAGTGTTCCCCATTCTGAACCCCACTCCCGCCTCCCTCCCTATCCCATCCCTCTGGGTCATCCCAGTGCACCAGCCCTGAGCACCCTGTATTATGCATCGAATCTGGACTGGCGATTCGTTTCACATGTGATAATTTACATGTTTCAATGCCATTCTCCCGTATCATCCCACCCTTGCCCTCTCCCACAGAGTCCAAAAGACTGTTCTATACATCTGTGTCTCTTGCTGTCTCGCATACAGGGTTATCGTTACCATCTTTCTAAATTCCATATATATGCGTTAGTATACCGTATTGGTGGTTTTCTTTCTGGCTTGAAGGTTTTGTATATTATAGCAGTAAGCAGATTTAAACTTGCCTTCTTTAAGTCTTTGTTAATATACACAGTTATGGTTTCACTTTGATGCCTTTGTAAAAATAGCTTCCTCTTCAAGAAAATTTATGAAAAAGAACTTTCAGATACATACAAGTTTCTGACTTTTAGTAAAATAAACACTGAACTGAGTTTAAAAAAAAAAAAAAAAAAACAATTCAAATGAGAAACCTCAAGATTT
>NW_011427899.1:0-573 GCF_000754665.1 Bison bison bison
CCTTTTCTCTACACCCTCTCCAGCATTTATTGCTTGTAAACTTTTGGATCATAGCCATTGTGAGTCGTGTGAAATGGTACCTCATAGTGGTTTTGATTTGCATTTTTCTGATAATGAGTGATGTTGAGCATCTTTTCATGTGTTTGTTAGCCATCTGTATGTCTTCTTTGGAGAAATGTCTATTTAGTTCTTTGGCCCATTTTTTTGATTGGGTCATTTATTTTTCTGGAGTTGAGCGCTAAGAGTTGCTTGTATATTTTTGAGATTAGTTGTTTGTCAGTTGCTTCATTTGCTATTATTTTCTCCCATTCTGAAGGCTGTCTTTTCACCTTGCTAATAGTTTCCTTTGATGTGCAGAAGCTTTTAAGTTTAATTAGGTCCCATTTGTTTATTTTTGCTTTTATTTCCAATATCCTGGGAGGTGGGTCATAGAGGATCCTGCTGTGATGTGTGGAAGAGAGTGTTTTGCCTATGTTCTCCTCTAGGAGTTTTATAGTTTCTGGTGTTACATTTAAATCTTTAATCCATTTTGAGTTCGTTTTTGTGTATGTTGTTAGAAAGTGTTCTAGTTTC
>NW_011427900.1:0-500 GCF_000754665.1 Bison bison bison
TTTTTTTTTTAATTTGTTTTTTGTTTTTCTTTTTTTTTAGAAAAGATTCCGAAAAATGAGGGAAACAGGAAGCCCAGAGGTGCCCCTGTAGTTTGGCGAAGGCCTTAGGAGGTCACTTGGAAATGCTGCTGGCTGTGAGGGGGGGAGGGGGCAGATGTGCACAGAGCTGTGCAGGCTTGTCCTTTGCATGGATGTTCTTTGTAGAAATCCACCTCGGAGCCATCTCCTGATGTGTAAGAATTTCCCAGACAAACCTTGAGCTAAGCAATGCGTTTTTTCCTTAGGAAATGTTGGTCTTCAGCGATGTTCAAAGCCTCTGTATTTCGGCTAGACTCTGGCTTCAGGTCGGTTCCCCCAAAAGGCTCAGAAGCGACCTGAACCAAACAGTAAGTTTTCCTCCTACCTTGTTCTCCTCATCTACGTTAAGAGTATACTTTAAGAGTATCCTGGCACATACATGTACTGCCTCACCCCTAACCTCAGTCATGTGTTCCAAGAAC
>NW_011427901.1:0-504 GCF_000754665.1 Bison bison bison
GTTTCCTGCTTAGGGAAGCTTGTGTCCCTGTTCTGGTGGGTGGAGCTGGACTTCTCTCCGGAGTGCAATGAAGTGTCCAGTAGTGAGTTTTGAGATGTCTATGGGTTTGGTGTGAATTTGGGCAGCCTGTATATTGAAGCTCAGGGCTATGTTCCTGCGTTGTTGGAGAATTTGCATTGTATGTCTTGCTCTGGAACTTGTTGGCTCTTGGGTGGTGCTTGGTTTCAGTGTAGGTATGGAGGCTTTTGGATGAGCTCTTGTCCATTAATGTTCCCTGGAGTCAGGAGTTCTCTGGTGTTCTCAGGTTTTGAACTTAAGCCTCCTGTCTCTGGTTTTCAGTCTTATTCTTAGAGTAGCCTCAAGACTTCTCTATCTGTACAGCACCGATGATAAAACATCTAGGTTAAATGATGACAAGGTTCTCCACAGTGAGGGAACCCCAGACGAGGTTCACCAAGTTAGATGGAGAAGAGAATAAGGAGGAGGGAGATAGAGTTGACCAGG
>NW_011427902.1:0-879 GCF_000754665.1 Bison bison bison
AAACAAAAAACAAGTTAAAAAAAAAAAAAACCCGACACATTTCTTCGTACAATGCCACAGTGGAAGGAATACAGGCCTTCAATATTAAGACCTAAATTTGCAAAAAACTTGGAGCTTGGTTTTTTGTTTTGTTTTGTTTGAATCAAACCACCACATCATTTACAATTTTTACACGTTCTAATTATTCGGTTCCAAAAACACCAAACTTGTACTGCACACGGTCCCCATGGAAAGGCCCCCTCAGCAGGACAGCCACAGATGCTGCCATGAAAGGGCAGCAGGGTGCCCTCCTCCCTTGTTTTCGCCCTGGGCGGCCACCGGGTTTTGAAACCCATGCACCCTACTAAGTTTCTAGGGTGCAATTCGTGGACCCTTCCCTTTCCCATCCCAGCAGGTGGTCAAGGGCCCGCTGGCCTCCAAAGTGCCAGAAGCAGGGCGGGCCCAGCCGGCCAGAGATCAGGGTTCTGGCCCTTGGACTTGCAGCGGACACTAGGCTGCTTGGGAAAACCGCGCGGCTCTGACCTTTCAGCAAAGGGGTGGAGCGGTAAAGGCCTTGAGCCCAAAGGCGAGGCCTTTCTGCGACCGCCAGGTTGTGCCAACAGAGGGCGGACTACGTGGTTCCCTGCTCCACGCAGTCCCAGTTCCCTGACCTGTGGTCCGCACCCCTCCGCCGCGCCCACTGGATGCCGATCCTTGGGGACCCAGGAGCGCACGCAGTGGGCGTTCCCAGCCGCCACGGCGACCCCCGAGAGGACCACGGGGAAGCCCTCCCCCACCCCGCCAGGAGCCGACCCCCGCCCCACGCCGCCCCGCCCCTGCCATGCTCCCGGTGCCTTCCCAGCCGCAGTGGGGATCCCCGGAGCACAACTGGGACCGCCC
>NW_011427903.1:0-552 GCF_000754665.1 Bison bison bison
AGTGGGGTGCCATTGCCTTCTCCCCTATCTATTCACAAGCCTGCCTAAATCATTGTCTTCTAGCCACCTTTGGGATGCCAATGACCACCCAGCCTTACCAGGCCACAGAGGAGAGAAAACACTTACCACAGGAGGTCCGGGTAAGGAACAAGGAACTAACAAGCTCCCACCAACCAGGATTCTGCAGAGGTCAACAAGAGGTCAGCAAGAGATGGGAGACTGCAGTCCAGAGGTCCTAGCAACTTCCAGCGAGCAGCAAAGACCCAGCATAGTCAAAACGAATTCAATGTTACCAAAAACTAATAAATAAACGGACAGAAGTTCTTTGAACACATGACTGAGATTAGGGGTGAGGCAGAACATGTATGTGCCAGGATACTCTTAAAGTACGAGAAAGCAAAGAAAGGAAAGACAACTCTCAAGCTGTGCAAAGTGATCAAAATGAATGAGTACACAGTTTTTACCTGTATACACTAGCAGATAATAATCTGAAAAGGAATTTAAAAAAAAATTCCCTTTCAATACTGTCAACATGAATCCAATGCTTTGCCA
>NW_011427904.1:0-579 GCF_000754665.1 Bison bison bison
TATAATAGGCTCCAGTTTCATCCACCTCATTAGAACTGATTCAAATGTATTCTTTTTAATGGCTGAGTAATACTCCATTGTGTATATGTACCACAGCTTTCTTATCCATTCATCTGCTGATGGACATCTAGGTTGCTTCCATGTCCTGGCTATTATAAACAGTGCTGCGATGAACATTGGGATACACGTGTCTGTTTCCCTTCTGGTTTCCTCAGTGTGTATGCCCAGCAGTGGGACTGCTGGATCATAAGGCAGTTCTATTTCCAGTGAAAATGAGTATACTACCCAAAGCAATTTATAGATTCAACGCAATCCCTATCAAGCTACCAACAGTATTCTTCACAGAGCTAGAACAAATAATTTCACAATTTGTATGGAAATACAAAAAACCTCGAATAGCCAAAGCGATCTTGAGAAAGAAGAATGGAACTGGAGGAATCAACCTGCCTGACTTCAGGCTCTACGACAAAGCCACAGTCATCAAGACAGTATGGTACTGGCACAAAGACAGAAATTTAGATCAATGGAACAAAATAGAAAGCCCAGAGATAAATCCACGCACATATGGACACCTTATCT
>NW_011427905.1:0-100 GCF_000754665.1 Bison bison bison
AGCTGGCAGGAATCACGCAACTCAGCAGGCAATACTCACGGACCTGAGCAGGCAGGAATCACGCAACTTAGCAGGCAATAATAATTGGAGCTGAAGGCTG
>NW_011427905.1:200-738 GCF_000754665.1 Bison bison bison
TAAGCAGACTCTAATCACGTGATTCAGCCGGCTCCTCTCTGGGGACTGAGCAGGCACTTATTATGCAGCTCAGCAGGCAATAATCATGGAGCTGAGCAAGCAGGAATCACGCAGCTCAGCAGACAGTAATCAAGGAGCTGAGCAGGCAGGAATCACGCAGCTTAGCAGGCAATAATCATGGAGCTGAGCAGACTGTAATGAAGTGGCTAAGCAGACTCTATCACGTCACTCAGCCGGCTCCTAACCCGGTCTTGAGCAGGCACTAATCACGCAGCTGAGCAGGGACTAATCACACAGCTGATCAGGCACGAGTCACGCAGCTGAGCAGGGATTAAGCATGCAGCTGAGCAAGCGCTAATCCCTTGATTCAGCAGACCCTGATCACGTGCCTGAGCATGCACTGATCACGTGGCTGAGCATGCACTGATCACGTGACTGAGCATGCACTGATCACGTGACTGAGAGGCACTGATCACGTGAGTGAGAGGCACTGATCACGTGACTGAGCATGCACTGATCACGTGACTGAGAGGCATTG
>NW_011427906.1:0-715 GCF_000754665.1 Bison bison bison
ACATAAATAGGGGCGGAGCCGCCTCCCGCTCTCCAAGGTCCTGAGCGGCTGGGTCCCGGCCCACTAGGCCAGCAGTCTGCAGCGTCCGTGCGGCTCTCCCACCATGGCTTCGTCCGGCTCCTCCAGCACCTCACGCGGTACGTTCGCCCTCGGGTCCCTGGGGTCCGGGTCACGTCTCGGGGGATCCGTGGATCGCCTCGGCCACGGGTTCACGGCAAACGTGTCCACCCACCACCGAGAACGGCAGGGACCGGCCGGCTGGGGCCACGGTTCCCAGGAGTCGGCTGTGCCCAAAGGGGCATCGTTTGTCGTTTGCTCCTTTGGCACACACGTGGCTTCTCCCTTCTCTTCTCGGGGAAGATGGTGTTGTTTGAAGGGGGTGGGGGTGGGGTTGCGGGGGCTGGGATGGGGGCCCTTTATCCTCCTCTTCCTGCCGGAATGGGAGTCGGGGGAGCTCTGGGGCTTGGCCTCCTTCAGTGGCTTTCTCACAACAATGGCCTGGTGCCTTCTGCCATTGAGGGTTGGGCTTCGCTTCGTTCCCTTCCTTTTCCGCTACTGGCGGCAAATATGGCCCGTGCTCGTGTTAGCCCGGAGAAGCCAGGTCCCCTCCCGTTGGCATCGTGATGGAGGGAAATGTGGGAGAAGCCCCATCCAGACGTTTCCCAGGCATCTCGACCAGACGGGTGGAAACACGCGGCGGGATAGTGTCGTGGTC
>NW_011427907.1:0-515 GCF_000754665.1 Bison bison bison
GAGAACAGTCAGGTAGGATCACACAAGGTCACCGTGAAACGGAATAAGTACTTCTCCACTTAGCCAAAGCTAACAAAAGATTTCTGTTCTAGGTCAACCTAGAAGAGATCACGGAAGAGGTAAAGAAACTTATAATCCATTAGCAAAGGCAGTTCAACCTCTCAAGAAACCTTGTGCTAGGCACAACACTCTTTTCTGGGGGTCCACTTTCCCTACAACCTCCTTATCCCATTCTGTACCCATTCCTTTGCTTCTCCCATCCTGAAACTGCCACCTGGAAGAAAGAACGACGTCGTTTGCCTTCAGAAAATGCGATTTCATTCCACATACCTTCTTTTAATACCAAGTCATACATTTCCCTTCAGCAACCAAGAACTGACTTTTATATTGGCATTTCGACAGATTGGGTGAACATACCTATCAGTGATAGTAGCGCCCCCCCGCCCCCCCCCCGCTCCCCCGCACACGCACACACACACACACACACACACACACACAGACACACCACCCCAAGA
>NW_011427908.1:0-682 GCF_000754665.1 Bison bison bison
CACAGGTTCCTGCTCCACAGTCCAAACAACACACTCCCGTGTCCCTCGGGCCCGTTAATAACTGGGAACTCTCCCTGAGTATCCAAAGGTTAAGCAGGGGCGCCACGTGGCTGGATACTTTTCTCCATGGGATAGAGAACCTGTTGCTGTCCGGATGCTAGGGAAGTAGGGAAAACCCCCACTGTTTGCTACAGTTAATTTTCACTGTTCAGGGACACCAGAGCCTTAGGGTACAGAGCTCAATCTGTGTCTCTTTATCTCTGCTTCTGGTACAGCACTGTTTTGGGCAATCTTTCTATGTGTGTACCAAGGGCTGGTGTCTGTGTGTCTCCGTCTCTCCATGTTGTGCTGTTGCTGTCTGGCACTCTCTGGACACCAGCGCTCATATGAGAAGCTAATCCATGGCGTGAAGGCAAGCTCTTCTCCTTCTTAGTGAGTTGCACCAATGGGAGATCCAATTTTTTTAGTCCACGCGTTCAGATAGTTCTTTCTCAAACTTGAAAGCCAACAGTCGGTGGTCAATGCTGAACTGCAGAAGGGGCTTGGCGACCTTCCTTCCGTTGCTGGACAGATGTGAATGCTGCACAGGCCTGAGGTGGCTTGGCCACACTTGGCACAGATTGAGAAATGGGGCATGCTCTCCTGGCATAAGGGAACTCCATGAACATCACTTGAAAACCTG
>NW_011427909.1:0-514 GCF_000754665.1 Bison bison bison
CTGGAATCATTCAGGTTTTAGTGTTGATATTTCTAAGTTACATCAGGATATTCAGAATATGAAGCAGGTGGAGGCTGACTTTTCCTCTCAATGGCTTTCTAATTCCCTTTTTAAAAATCTGGAGGGGTATTTTTCCCATGGATCCTTTTTACAATAATGATTAATGTGGCCACGTGCTTATGCCTGTTGGTTCTGATTTGTGTATTAGCCCCATGCCTTTTCAGAATACTCAACCGAAGTGTTTCTGGTTTATCTACTGAGTTTCATACTTATGCTCTAAAAAATAAGAAAGGAGGAGATGTCGGGAGCCGCGGTAGGGATTGCTGACAAAATGGAGGCACAGCCCCAACCCCCTCTCCTCATCCCACAGGCACGGTCCTGGGATGAAGGAGTTAGGTCTTGTGATTCTGACTTGTTCTTTCCTTTCTTAGGTTGAGTTGGCTGGAAAGAATGTTAAGGTGCTTATTGTTCTTGAGAGGAGCATGAGAAGGCACAAAGTCTTCAGCAGCTGTGC
>NW_011427910.1:0-576 GCF_000754665.1 Bison bison bison
GAGAAGTCCCACGTTAGGAATTGGAGGTCGAAAGGGCACTTGGCACCCTTGATGCGACCCACAAAGTTCCCCGAAATCCCGGTCTCCCTCGAGAGGAACACTGAGGTTTTCCGGGACCCCCTCCTCTGAGCCCTTTCTCCCCTCCTGATCTGGACAGGAGGGTCGACTCCCCTGCTTTGTCTGGAAGGGGTTCCCGACCTTCCGGTCGCACCTCAGGATGAGGCCGGTCTCACGAAGACATTCCAGACGTGGCCTCGTGGGTGGTTCCACATTGCGTAGGACCCCGATTTCCCGGGTCCCTCTTGAGAAGAACCCGATGCCCGGACACCTCTCCGAACTCCACCCTCTCGAATGAAGTCAACACGAAGAGGCAGTATTTCCTTGCATCGTTACGGAAAAAAACCCCAGGTTCCAAATACAGCTCGACAAGCGGCCTCTCTCCCCGGGGACATCTCGAGAGGCAAGCGGAGTTCCATGCCTCAACCCAAGACGAGGCCTGACTCTCCTGTCTCCAGTCTGCAGGGACCCTGCGATCGGAGTCTGAAATCAGAGGTACCCTGCGGTTCCTGCCTCAAC
>NW_011427911.1:0-577 GCF_000754665.1 Bison bison bison
TGCCTCTTGTGTTGGCCCAGGCAAGTCCAATCTTCCATTCGAGTTGCGAAGGAAAGCTGGGGATTGCTCTCGAGTGACTGCAGGGCCAATAGACCTCATCTAGGCTTGTGTCCAGAAGCCAATGTTCCTCTCCAGGGGCGACAGGGATCTCGGGGTTGCATTCCAGACGCACCCGGGGAGACAGGCATTCATCTCGAGTGGAAGCAAAGAACCCCGCTCTGCTCTCGAATCGCGACGGGTATCTCTTGGAGCTCACTGGGTGGACCCAAGGGAGTCAAGCCTTCTGAGGCGTTTGGAGAGAGGTCGCGAGATTGGTCTCTAGGCCATGCAGGAGACGAAGGCCCTCATCTCTCGATGACGGGGGAATCTCGGGGTTGTTCTCGAGCGGCGGCCCCAGTGTGCGGTTTCTCACGAGGTACGACGGCGAGGTCAGTGAGCCTCTCGTGGGGCGCCAGGGAAGTCGGGTCTCCATGCGAGTGGCGAGGGGGGAGCGGCGTCACTGCTCCCGAGCCATGGTAGGGGAACCTGGCCTCGAGACGTGTGAAGAAGGTCTCTCGAGGTCTTTCCCGGGTTGACG
>NW_011427912.1:0-522 GCF_000754665.1 Bison bison bison
AAGAACCCGATGCCCGGACACCTCTCCGAACTCCACCCTGTGAATGAAGTCAACACGAAGGGGCAGTGACTCGCCCGTGCATCGTCCGGAAAAGACCCCCAGGTTCCAAATACCGCTCGACAAGTGGCCTCTCTCCCTGGGGACACCTCGAGAGGCAAGCGGACTTCCATGCCTCAACCCAAGACGAGGCCTGACTCTCCTGTCCCCAGTCTGCAGGGACCCTGCGATCGGAGTCTGAAATCACAGGAACCCTGAGGTTCCTGCCTCAACTGGAGATGAGGCCCTCTTCCAATGCACCAAACCCCGTGGAGTCCCGAGAACGCCCCCCCCCCAGACTCCAGTTTCCCTGACTTCTCAGAGCCACCATGAGAACGCCCCCTGAGGTCACCTGCACAAGTCGAGGGAAGCCAGGGTTTCCTGCCTCAACCCGAGAAAGACCTCGAGAGACCTTCTTCAACACGTCTCGAGCCAGGTTCCCCTACATGACTCGAGAGCAATGATGCGCTCCCCCTCGCCACTCGC
>NW_011427913.1:0-624 GCF_000754665.1 Bison bison bison
CTTAACATAGATGAGGAGAACAAGGTAAGAGGAAAACTTACTGTTTGGTTCAGGTCGCTTCTGAGCCTTTTGGGGGAACCGACCTGAAGCCAGAGTCTAGCCGAAATACACAGGCTTTGAACATCGCTGAAGACCAACATTTCCTAAGGAAAAAACGCATTGCTTAGCTCAAGGTTTGTCTGGGAAATTCTTACACATCAGGAGATGGCTCCGAGGTGGATTTCTACAAAGAACATCCATGCAAAGGACAAGCCTACACAGCTCTGTGCACATCTGCCCCCCGTCCCCCCCCTCCACAGCCAGCAGCATTTCCAAGTGACCTCCTAAGGCCTTCGCCAAACCTACAGGGGCACCTCTGGGCTTCCTGTTTCCCTCAATTTTTCGGAATCTTTTACTAAAAAAAAAGAAAAACAAAAAACAAGTTTAAAAAAAAAAAAAAACCCCGCACATTTCTTCCTACAATGCCACAGTGGAAGGAATACAGGCCTTCAATATTAAGACCTAAATTTGCAAAAAACTTGGAGCTTGGTTTTTTGTTTTGTTTTGTTTCGTTTTGTTTGAATCAAACCACCACATCATTTACAATTTTTACACGTTCTAATTATTCGGTTCCAAAACACCAAA
>NW_011427914.1:0-636 GCF_000754665.1 Bison bison bison
GTATGTGAGTAAACACTTCTGTTCTTCTCCTCACATCACTCACCCTCCTCTGCCCAGACATGCCCCGTGGCCGAGCGCCTTGTCATGTGCATCTTCTGGCCCTGGTCCTGCTCCCAACAATTTTCATGAGATCACTGGCGTTGATTTGGTTTTAACCAAGCTTTCTACCAGATTGTACTGCACAGACTGGGAAAGGTCAGATCTTTTCTCGTATCTCATTAATGGAGCTGCCACCAAGGAACAGCTCCTTCATTGGGCTTTCTCTCAGCTCAGTTTCTCAGCTTATATTCCACCTCTGGGAACCTGGCGAACATTCCCCGGGTGCTGGACCTGATGCATTACTTCTTGAAAAATCCACGTGCCCACTCACTGTCTGGTTCCCTGGACCTACTTTTACCTCCCCTCAGAGCAAATTTCTTTTCCATAAAAGTTTGATGCCTGAGAAGTTCAGTGGTCACCCTGTGTTCTTCATGGTTAAGAACCTTAGCCCCTTGGACAATCCATCAATGAATCCAACCGCTGCCTCTCCCATGAGACTCATCTGTCCTCAGGGAGGTGGAGTCCCTGTCCAACCTTCCAGAAACTTGGCACATATATGACTTCCCAGCACACAGGCAGCTCCAGTTCCTGACACAA
>NW_011427915.1:0-761 GCF_000754665.1 Bison bison bison
GAAATGAAGGGTGGCCTTATATAAGATTCCTTCACCTATGGAATCTGACTCTATTTCTGGGAAGGTAGTGTCAGAATTGAGTTGAATTCTAGGATACTGTTGGCATCACAAAATTGCTTGTTGCTGTACTGAAGCCCCCCCCACACACACACACGCACACACGCTGATACTTGGTCCAGGAACCCTTTGCAGCTGTCCTCACTTAATGTTTCATTAAAAAAATAAGAATTCTATACTCTCACTTCTTTCTTGCACGTTTTCATTTCCCAAGAAGAAATGGTCTCTGTTAAGGCTTTTCTCCATCTAGGTCCTTGACGCTGCTATTTTCTATGGTCTTGGACTCTTGTTAGTTACACCTTTCCAACTTCCAACCACAGTTTATATATTTCTTCTGGCTCTCTTTCCTCTATATTCCTAAAAATAAATGTCCAAGTTCCAGCAATTGCTCATGTTATCACCCCACTCTCCATTTCTCTTACAAAACGTTCTGTCTCCCTTCCCCTCACTTCCAAACTCCTTGGAAAAGACGTCCATCACCTCTGCATGACCCAAATTGCTTCCATTTAGTTCACCAAAGATTTTTTAAGTGTGCGGGGAGCTGCCCGTGAGAACGGGGTCCTTTGTCTGAAGGACACAGCTCTGGGAGCTGCCTCAGTCCTTGAGGGTTTGCTTGTAAACATAGCTCTCTGTCCCCGCCCCCCCAGAGATTAGGTGATTATTTACTGCAGACACCTGGAGTTCTGGGCAAACTTCTCATGCAC
>NW_011427916.1:0-586 GCF_000754665.1 Bison bison bison
ACGCCTCAGGAGGCTTGACTCCCTTTAGTCCACCCAGGGAGCTCCAAGAGATACCCGTCGCGACTCGAGAGCAGAGCGGGATTCTTGGCTTCCACTCGAGATGAATGCCTGTCTCCCCGGGTGCGTCTGGAATGCAACCCCGAGATCCCGGTCGCCCCTGGAGAGGAACATTGGCTTCTGGACACAAGCCCAGATGAGGTCTATGGCCCTGCAGTCACTCGAGAGCAATCCCAGCTTCTCGCAACTCGAATGGAAGATTGGACTTCCCTGGGCCAACACAAGAGGCATCCCGAATTCCCCGTCGTAACTCGAGAATCCCGCCGCAACTCGAGAAAACCACGTGGTTCCCCGTCATCGCAAGATGAAGCCCTTTCCCGCTACAGCGTCTCAGGAGAAGTCCCACGTTAGGAAGTGGAGGTCGAAACGGTACTTGGCACCCTTGATGCGCCCCACAAAGTTCCCCAGCATCCCGGTCTCCCTGGAGAGGAACACCGAGGTTTTCCGGCACCACTTCCTCTGAGCCCCTTCTACCCTCCTGATCTCCACAGGAGGGTCGACTCCCCTGCTTTGTCTGGAAGGGGTTCCC
>NW_011427917.1:0-576 GCF_000754665.1 Bison bison bison
AGATTCTTCCATGAGTGGTAACTGACAGAAACACATGTGGTAAAGGGTCTGGAGGTGGGCTGTGATGGGACAACTGTGTTGGAGCCGTGACACTGTCCTTTCGCAAATGGGGATGATCAGGCTCATGCAAGCTGGCTGAGGAGCATGGATTTGAGCTATGCATGTAGCAGGTGGCCTGCTGAGACTTGGGTCTGGGCATTCAATGTGTCCGTGAGTGAAACAAGTCTCCCTCAAATCAGCTGTGGTTGCAGCATGAGACTCCTAGGTGGTACTACTAGAGGCAGGGTGAATTAAGTATCTTTTTCAGAATAATCCTGCTGTGGGTCCTGCCATCACCCGGCCTCCTGTTGCTCACAGAGTTTGACATTGCCTGGGGCCTTCATTCCCGCCCCTTAACTTGGGAAGGTCTATCATTGAAAGGGCATCCTGTCTGGGATCCAGTGCACCTGTGTGCTGACTTTGGGATCTTCTGTGAATTTCCACATGCACCACTTGGTGGCTCACAAGCATCACACATGCTGCGCTGGAAGTAGCTTCAGGCTACCTTGGGAAAATATGGAAGAGCTCGTGGAGGAG
>NW_011427918.1:0-587 GCF_000754665.1 Bison bison bison
GACTCTACCCCTTCCCCCATTATCCTCTATGCATAACTTAAGGTATAAAAACTACTTTGAAAAATAAAGTGCGGGCCTTGTTCACCGAAACTTGGTCTCACCATGTCGTTCTTTCTCTTACCTTCTGGCTGAATTATTCAGCCTCTTTTCTCCACTGAATTTCCTCACTGAGCTATCCTCATTCTATTACTCTTTATATCCTTAATTAACATTTAATTAAGCAGTTGTTTCCTGATCTTCGCCTACGCCGTCTATCCTTCGAATACCCTGGATCAGCCGGGCTGGTCCCCGGCACCCTACCATTGCTCGAGAGCAATGACGCGCTCCCCTTCGCCATTCGCATGGAGACCCGACTTCCTTGGCGCCCACGAGAGGCTCATTGACCTCACCGTCGTACCTCGTGAGAAAGCGCACACTGGGGCCGCCGCTCGAGAACAACCCCGAGACTCCCCCGTCATCGCGAGATGAGGCCCTTCGTCTACTGCATGGCCTAGAGACCAATCTCGTGACCTCTCTCCAAATGCCTCAGGAGGCTTGACACCCTTTAGTCCACCCAGTGAGCTCCAAGAGAGCAGAGCGGAGTTCTT
>NW_011427919.1:0-579 GCF_000754665.1 Bison bison bison
CCGGGTGCGTCTGGAATGCAACCCCGAGATCCCGGTCGCCCCTGGAGAGGAACATTGGCTTCTGGACACAAGCCTAGATGAGGTCTATGGCCCTGCAGTCACTCGAGAGCAATCCCCAGCTTTCCTTCGCAGCTGGGATGGGAGATTGGACTTCCCTGGGCCAACACAAGAGGCATCCCGAATTCCCCGTCGTAACTCGAGAATCCCGCCGCAACTCGAGAAAAACCACGTGGTTCCCCCGTCATCGCAAGATGAAGCCCTTTCCCGCTACAGCGTCTCAGGAGACGTGAGTGCCACGCTACGAATTGGAGGTCGAAACAGCACTTGGCACCCTTGATGCGCCCCACAAAGTTCCCCGGCATTCCGGTCTCCCTGGAGAGGAACACCGAGGTTTTCCGGCACCACTTCCTCAGAGCCCCTTCTACCCTCCTGATCTCGACAGGAGGGTCGACTCTCCTGCTTTGTCTGGAAGGGGTTCCCGACCTTCCGGTCGCACCTCAGGATAAGGCCGGTCTCACGACGACATTCCAGACGTGGCCTCGTGGGGGCTTCCACATTGCGAAGCACCCCGATTTACCG
>NW_011427920.1:0-574 GCF_000754665.1 Bison bison bison
CCAGCAGGTGGTCAAGGGCCCGGTGGCCTCCAAAGTGCCAGAAGCAGGGCTGGGCCAGCCGGCCAGAGATCAGGGTTCTGGCCCTTGGACTTGCAGCGGACACTAGGCTGCTTGGGAAAACCGCGCGGCTCTGACCTTTCAGCAAAGGGGTGGAGCGGTAAAGGCCTTGAGCCCAAAGGCGAGGCCTTTCTGCGACCGCCAGGTTGTGCCAACAGAGGGCGGACTACGTGGTTCCCTGCTCCACGCAGTCCCAGTTCCCTGACCTGTGGTCCGCACCCCTCCGCCGCGCCCACTGGATGCCGACCCTTGGGGACCCAGGAGCGCACGCAATGGGCGTTCCCAGGCACCATGGCGACCCCTGAGAGGCTCACTGACCTCGCCGTCCTACCTCGTGAGAAACTGGACACTGGGGCCCGCGCTCGAGAACAACCCCGAGAATCCCCCCGTCATCGCGAGATGAGGGCCGTCGTCTCCTGCATGGCCTAGAGACCAATCTCGCGACCTCTCTCCAAACGCCTCAGGTAGGCTTTGACTCCCTTTAGTCCACCCAGTGAGCTCCAAGGAAACCCGTCGC
>NW_011427921.1:0-669 GCF_000754665.1 Bison bison bison
AGTTTCCCTGACTTCTCAGAGCCACCATGAGAAGCCCCCTGAGGTCACCTGCACAAGTCGAGGGAACCCAGGGTTTCCTGCCTCAACCCGAGAAAGACCTCGAGAGACCTTCTTCAACACGTCTCGAGGCCGGATTCCCCTACCATGGCTCGGGAGCAATGACGCGCTCCCCCTCGCCACTCGCATGGAGACCCGACTTCCCTGGCGCCCCACGAGAGGCTCACTGACCTCGCCGTCGTACCTCGTGAGAAACCGCACACTGGGGCCGCCGCTCGAGAACAACCCCGAGATTCCCCCGTCATCGAGAGTTGAGGGCCTTCATCTCCTGCATGGCCTAGAGACCAATCTCGCGACCTCTCTCCAAACGCCTCAGGAGGCTTGACTCCCTTGAGTCCACCCAGTGAGCTCCAAGAGATACCCGTCGCGATTCGGGAGCAGAGCGGGGTTCTTTGCTTCCACTCGAGATGAATGCCTGTCTCCCCGGGTGCGTCTGGAATGCAACCCCGAGATACCTGTCGCCCCTGGAGAGGAACATTGGCTTCTGGACACAAGCCTAGAAGAGGTCTATTGGCCCTGCAGTCACTCGAGAGCAATCCCCAGCATTCCTTCGCCACTCGAATGGAAGATTGGACTTGCCTGGGCCAACACAAGAGGCAGCCTGAATTCCCC
>NW_011427922.1:0-722 GCF_000754665.1 Bison bison bison
CCCACGAGAGGCTCACTGACCTCGCCGTCGTACCTCGTGAGAAACCGCACCCTGGGGCCGCCGCTCGAGAACCACCCCGAGCCTCCCCCGTCATCGCGGAGATGAGGGCCTTCGTCTCCTGCATGGCCTAGAGGCCAACCTCGCGACCTCTCTCCAAACGCCTCAGGAGGCTTGACTCCCTTTAGTCCACCCAGTGAGCTCCAAGAGATACCCGTCGCGACTCGAGAGCAGAGCGGGGTTCTTTGCTTCCACTCGAGATGAATGCCTGTCTCCCCGGGTGCGTCTGGAATGCAACCCCGAGATCCCGGTCGCCCCTGGAGAGGAACATTGGCTTCTGGACACAACCCCAGATGAGGTCTATTGGCCCTGCAGTCACTCGAGAGCAATCCCAGCTTTCCTTCGCAACTCGAATGGAGATTGGACTTCCTGGCAACACAGAGGCATCCCGAATTCCCCGTCGTAACTCGAGAATCCCGCCGCAACTCGGGAAACCACGTGGTTCCCCGTCATCGCAAGATGAGCCCTTTCCCGCTACAGCGTCTCAGGAGAAGTCCCACGTTAGGAATTGGAGGTCGAAACGGTACTTGGCACCCTTGATGCGCCCCCACAAGTTCCCCGGCATCCCGGTCTCCCTGGAGAGGAACACCGAGGTTTTCCGGCACCACTTCCTCTGAGCCCCTTCTACCCTCCTGATCTCCACTAGGAGGGTCGACTCCCCTGCT
>NW_011427923.1:0-529 GCF_000754665.1 Bison bison bison
ATTGCACTCCAGACGAGAAGAAATACAGCTCCACCAACCAGAACACCGACACAAGCTTGCCTAACCAGGAAACCTTGACAAGCCACCTGTACAAACCCACACACAGTGAGAAACGCCACAATAAAGAGAACTCCACAAACTGCCAGAATACAGAAAGGACACCCCAAACTCAGCAATTTAAACAAGATGAAGAGACAGAGGAATACTCAGCAGATAAAGGAACAGGATAAATGCCCACCAAACCAAACAAAAGAGGAAGAGATAGGGAATCTACCTGATAAAGAATTCCGAATAATGATAGTGAAATTGATCCAAAATCTTGAAACTAAAATGGAATCACAGATAAATAGCCTGGAGACAAGGATTGAGAAGATGCAAGAAAGGTTTAACAAGGACCTAGAAGAAATAAAAAAGAGTCAATATATAATGAATAATGAAATAAGTGAAATTAAAAACACTCTGGAGGCAACAAATAGTAGAATAACAGAGGCAGAAGACAGGATTAGTGAATTAGAAGATAGAATGGTAG
>NW_011427924.1:0-589 GCF_000754665.1 Bison bison bison
TCTCGAGTCGCGACGGCTATCTCTTGGAGCTCACTGGGTGGACTAAAGGGAGTCAAGCCTCCTGAGGCATTTGGAGAGAGGTCGCGAGGTTGGCCTCTAGGCCATGCAGGAGACGAAGGCCCTCATCTCCGCGATGACGGGGGAGTCTCGGGGTGGTTCTCGAGCGGCGGCCCCAGGGTGCGATTTCTCATGAGGTACGACGGCGAGGTCAGTGAGCCTCTCGTGGGGCGCCAGGGAAGTCGGGTCTCCATGCGAGTGGCGAGGGGGAGCGCGTCATTGCTCTCGAGTCATGGTAGGGGAACCTGGCCTCGAGACGTGTTGAAGAAGGTCTCTCGAGGTCTTTCTCGGGTTGAGGCAGGAAACCCTGGCTTCCCTCGACTTGTGCAGCTGACTTCGAGGGGGCTTCTCATGGTGGCTCTGAGAAGTCAGGGAAACTGGAGGTGGGAGGGCCTCTCGGGACTCCACGGGGTTTGGTGCCGTTGGAAGAGGGCCTCATCTCCAGCTGAGGCAGGAACCTCAGGGTTCCTCTGATTTCAGACTCCGATCGCAGGTCCCTGCAGACTGGGGACAGGAGAGTCAGGCCTCGTCT
>NW_011427925.1:0-513 GCF_000754665.1 Bison bison bison
GTTGGATCTCCTTGCAGTCCAAGGGACTCTCAAGAGTCTTCTCCAACACCACAGTTCAAAAAGCGTCAATTCTTCGGTGCTCAGCCTTCTTCACAGTCCAATTCTCACATCCATACATGACCACAGGAAAAAACTATAGCCTTGACTAGATGAACCTTTGTTGGCAAAGTAATGTCTCTGCTTTTGAATATGCTATCTAGGTTGGTCATAACTTTCCTTCCAAGGAGTAAGCGTCTTTTAATTCATGGCTGCAGTCACCATCTGCAGTGATTTTGGAGCCCAGAAAAATAAAGTCGACACTGTTTCTCCATCTATTTCCCATGAAGTGATGGCACTGGATGCCATGATCTTCGTTTTCTGAATGTTGAGCTTTAAGCCAACTTTTTCACTCTCCTCTACTTTCACTTTCATCAAGAGGCTTTTAGTTCCTCTTCACTTTCTGCCATAAGGGTGTGTCATCTGCATATCGTGAGGTTATTGGTATTTCTCCCGGAAATCTTGATTCCAGCTTGT
>NW_011427926.1:0-507 GCF_000754665.1 Bison bison bison
GGGAAATCCCATGGACAGAGGAGCCTGGTGGGCTACAGCCCACAGGTTCACAAAGAGTTGGACACGACTGAGTGACTAAGCTACCACCACAATTGATGAGTGGCTTAAAAACAACAGACATTTATTTTCTGGAGGCTGGGAAGTCCAAGATTAAGATGTGGGCAGGGTTGGTTTCTTTTGAGGCCTCTCTCTCTGGCTTGCAGACGGCTGCCTTGCCCACAGACTGTCTTCCTTCTCTGCTTGTCGATGTCCTAATCTTCTCTTACTGTGTATATGCTAAGTTGCTCAGTCATGTCCGACTCTTTGGCACCCCATGGACTGTAGCCCGCCAGGCTCCTCTGTCCATGGGATTCTCCAGGCAAGATACTTGAGTGGGTTCCTATGCCCTCCTCCAAGGTGATCTTCCAGACCCAGGGATCGAACCCACATCTCTTATATCTCCTGCATTGGCAAGTGGGTTCTTTACCACTAGTGCCACCTGGGCCTCATTATATGGACACAAGTCAG
>NW_011427927.1:0-512 GCF_000754665.1 Bison bison bison
GCAGCAGTGCATAGATATCAAAAGGGTTGAGAACAGTCAGGTAGGATCACACAAGTCACCGTGAAACAATAATACTTCTCCACTTAGCCAAAGCTAACAAAAGATTTCTGTTCTAGGTCAACCTAGAAGAGATCACGGAAGAGGTAAAGAAACTTATAATCCATTAGCAAAGGCAGTTCAACCTCTCAAGAAACCTTGTGCTAGGCACAACACTCTTTTCTGGGGGTCCACTTTCCCTACAACCTCCTTATCCCATTCTGTACCCATTCCTTTGCTTCTCCCATCCTGAACTGCCACCTGGAAGAAGACGACGTCGTTTGCCTTCAGAAATGCGATTTCATTCCACATACCTTCTTTTAATACCAAGTCATACATTTCCCTTCAGCAACCAAGAACTGACTTTTATATTGGCATTCGACAGATTGGTGAACATACCTATCAGTGATAGTACGCCCCCCCCCCCGCTCCCCCGCACACGCACACACACACACACACAGACACACCACCCCCAA
>NW_011427928.1:0-599 GCF_000754665.1 Bison bison bison
CTGCTGAGTATTCCTCTGTCTCTTCATCTTGTTTAAATTGCTGAGTTTGGGGTGTCCTTTCTGTATTCTGGCAGTTTGTGGAGTTCTCTTTATTGTGGCGTTTCCTCACTGTGTGTGGGTTTGTACAGGTGGCTTGTCAAGGTTTCCTGGTTAGGGAAACTTGTGTCGGTGTTCTGGTGGGTGGAGCTGTATTTCTTCTCTCTGGAGTGCAATGAAATGTCCAGTAATGAGTTATGAGATGTCTATAGTTTGGGGTGACTTTGGGCAGCCTGTATCTTGAAGCTCAGGGCTGTGTTCCTTTGTTGCTGGAGAATTTGCTTGGTATGTCTTGCCCTGGAACTTATTGGCCCTTGTGTGGTGCTTGGTTTCAGTGTCGGTATGGAGGCATTTGATGAGCTCCTGTCAATGAATGTTCCTTGGAGTCAGGAGTTCCCTGGAGTCAGGGTTTGGACTTAAGTCTCCTGCTTCCGATTATCGGTCTTATTTTTACAGTAGTTTCAAAACTTCTCCTTCTATACAACACCATTGATAAAACATCTACATTAAAGATGATAAGTTTCTCTACAGTGAGGGTCACTCAGAGAGGTTCACAGGGTTAC
>NW_011427929.1:0-727 GCF_000754665.1 Bison bison bison
GAAATAAAAGCAAAAATAAACAAATGGGACCTAATTAACCTTTAAAAGCTTCTGCACATCAAAGGAAACTATCAGCAAGGTGAAAAGACAGCCTTCAGAATGGGAGAAAATAATAGCAAATGAAGCAACCGACAAACAACTAAATCTCAAAAATATACAAGCAACTCCTACAGCTCAACTCCAGAAAAATAAACGACCCAATCAAAAAATGGGCCAAAGAACTAAATAGACATTTCTCCAAAAAAGACATACAGATGGCTAACAAACACATGAAAAGATGCTCAACATCACTCATTATCAGAGAAATGCAAATCAAAACCACTATGAGGTACCATTTCACACCAGTCAGAATGGCTGCGATCCAAAAGTCTACAAATAATAAATGCTGGAGAGGGTGTGGAGAAAAGGGAACCCTTTTACACTGTTGGTGGGAATGCAAACTAGTACAGCCACTACTGGAGAACAGTGTGGAGATTCCTTAAAAAACTGGAAATAGAACTGCCATATGATCCAGCAATCCCACTGCCTGGGCATACACACTGAGGAAACCAGAAGGGAAAGAGACACGTGTACCCCAATGTTCATTGCAGCACTGTTTACAATAGCCAGGACATGGAAGCAACCTAGATGTCCACCAGCAGATGAATGGATAAGAAGCTGTGGTACATATACACAATGGAGTATTACTCAGCCATTAAAAACGATACATTTGAATTAGTTCTAATGA
>NW_011427930.1:0-576 GCF_000754665.1 Bison bison bison
AGAGGGCCTTGGGCAAAGACCTTAAGCCTTCCTGGAAAAAGGGATATTGACCCCTGAGCTGCAACAGCAGCAGCAGCAGCAGCAGCAGCATGGGACACAGACCACATGGCTGCATAGGCTCACCCTAACAGCCTCTTTCCCCTCACTTCTGCCCCTGGACACGCTGTACCGAAGCTGAGTTCCTAGGAAAAAATACAGAGTTCACATGAGCTCTAACATCTACGATGGGATCTGTTTTCCTTTATCTGATTCCTTGCAATTTCTCTTTTCCCCTGGTCACTTTTGCCAGAAACTAGTATCCTCACTGCCTTCCCACCCCTCACTTTCTCCCTAGGCCACAGCCCCCCTCCATATACCTTATACACAATCCCCTAAGGTGTTACCTGGAACCCTAGCTCTGGGAAGCAGACTCTCAGCAAAGCTGACCGTGCACTCATATACACACTCATACACATGTGGCCTTCGAGGTTCATAGCGAGTTCAATGATAAGGCTTTTCCTTTGTTCTGTACTCTTATTAAAGTGTCTGATGATAGGCAACAGAGAAGATACCTGCGCCACCACCTTCCAACAGAAT
>NW_011427931.1:0-653 GCF_000754665.1 Bison bison bison
CATAGAAACGAATGAAAATGAAGACACAACAACCCAAATCCTGTGGGACACTGTAAAAGCAGTCCTAAGGGGAAAGTTCATAGCAATACAGGCATACCTCAAGAAACAAGAAAAAAGTCAAATAAATAACCTAACTCTACACCTAAAGCAACTAGAAAAGGAAGAAATGAAGAACCCTAGGGTTAGTAGAAGGAAAGAAATCTTAAAATTAGAGCAGAAATAAATACAAAAGAAACAGAAGAGACCATACCAAAAATCAACAAAGCCAAAAGCTGGTTCTTTGAAAGGATCAATAAAATTGACAAACCATTAGCCAGACTCATCAAGAAACAAAGGGAGAAAAATCAAATCAATAAAATTAGAAACGAAAATGGAGAGACCACAAAAGGCAACACAGAAATACAAAGGATCATAAGAGACTACTATCAACAATTATATGCCCAAAAAATGGACAACGTGGAAGAAATGGACAAATTCTTAGAAAAGTACAACTTTCCAAAACTCGACCAGGAAGAAATAGAAAATCTTAACAGACCCATCACAAGCACGGAAATTGAAACTGTAATCAAAAAATCTTCCAGCAAACAAAAGCCCAGGTCCAGACGGCTTCACAGCTGAATTCTACCAAAAATTTAGAGAAGAGCTAACACCTA
>NW_011427932.1:0-521 GCF_000754665.1 Bison bison bison
ACCGCACATGAGTCATGATTATATAATTAAGAAGTATCCTGGTCTCTTACTTCTGGTTTTACATGCATAGAATATTGCCTTCTGAGTAATACAGGCAAAAATGTGTTCCTGGGGGAGAGAGCACTTAGTCTTGAGCTCATCAGGAAAGGCAGCATTGGGATCTGAATGGGATTTAGAGAGTTAGAAAACATGGAGAAGATAATGATATAAAAGCCAAGAGATAGGAAAAAAAATCATGTTTGTGGAAGAAAAGATATAGTGTTTTGGATGAAGCATAGCTGCATTAAGGGATTAACAGGACTGCGGGCTTAACTGGTAGTCCAGTGGTTAAGAGTCTGAGCTTCCTATTGAAAGGGTGTGTGTATGATCACTGGTCAGGGAACTAAGATCCCACATGCTGTGTGGCACTGCCAAAAAACAAAATCAAAGCACCCACATAAACAACAAGAGCAACACAAAAGGTTAACAGGGATGAATTTGGGTAGAATTAGAACAGGAAAAAATAGAAGGAGTGAGGAGGC
>NW_011427933.1:0-679 GCF_000754665.1 Bison bison bison
ACCTATGGACCTCAACGAAATGGTGCCTCTGGAAAGCCTTCCCTGACACCCAGGTTTTGTGGTGAGGGAAGAGGCCCCTCTATAGGTTCTCAAAGGATCTGCCTGTGATGTATCATTAGAGTCGTCTCAGTGAAAGCAGGAACTCTGTGTCTTCTTCTCTCCGCCTTCTATTCCCTGAAACTTATTCCATGCCTCCTAGCTCATCGTAGGTGCTCAGTATTTACTTAGTGTGTGAAAGACAGAAAAGCTCTTGGAAGCCTCAAGGGGTCACTTGGCTCGGCACTTTTGATCTCTTTGTATATTTGGCGAGTCAATTCTTTCCTTTCCTGGGTTGATGGGTACACTATATTCGAGGCACATCTAAGGCATGAAGACATATCCATACATAGAGGGTCTTGCTTTCAAGGAACTCGTACAGCAGATTTCTACAAGTTAGGCTTTTCAAATGCTCTAGAGAATGTGAACGTTCAGTAGGCTCCATTTTCATTTCAAAGAAGATCGTTTGACTTCCATAGCAAAGGTGGAGACCTTCCAACGTTTGAGTCCAATACTTATACCTTGACCATTTCAGGCAAGTCTTGTGGTTCCTTCTGGAGGTGTGTGGCTCTTGCAGAAATGTGAAGATCTTCCATCGTCCTCAGACTTTGGTGTCATTTGCAATCATCCAGAAAGCTTCCAG
>NW_011427934.1:0-563 GCF_000754665.1 Bison bison bison
TGAACGTGGCTAGGGGGAGAAGGTGGCCCCTTCCTTCCTCTCCCTCTAAGCCCCAGGGCCTGGGGAGCCTGGCAGCATGTCGAGGAGGGCCTGGTACTCGTCCTCACTGAGGGGTGTTTCCAGGGTGGCCTCAACTCCTTCTTCCCCCGCAGGGGACCCCGGGGAAGACCAGGGCGTGTCCTGGATGGCCGTGGCAGCCAAGATTTCCTCTAGGAGGCTGGGTGGCCCGGGGAGGGCTGGGTGGGGCCCGTGCGACGACAGGAGAGGACCCCGGAGAAGGGCCCGGCGAGCCCGGGAGGCCCGCGGCAGCCAGGAGCTCGCCCGGGAGGGCGAGGTGTGCTCGTTCATCGGCAGAGGGCCCCAGGGAAGGCCCCAGCGTGTCCGGGGTGCCCGTGGCCGCCAAGAGCTCGTCTAGGAAGCTGGGTGCCCCTGGGAGGGCAGGGCCCACCCCCTCGTCGGCAGCGGCCCCGGGAGGCGCCTGCGTGTCCGGACGCCCGTGGCCGCCAACGAGCTCATCTAGGAGGCTCGTCGGGCTTGGAAGGCTGGGGGCCTGGGGCTGTGGC
>NW_011427935.1:0-605 GCF_000754665.1 Bison bison bison
GGCATGTATCCTTTTGGATGGGATCTTGTCTATCACTCTTCCCTGGGGCCAGGGGTTCTATGATGATCCAAAGTTCTGGAGCTGAGATACCTGCCTCTGGTTTTTGGCCCCCCTCTTGCAGTAACCTCAAGACTACACTTTCAACATTGCACAGAAGACAAAACCCCATGTTAGTGGTGAAATAAGTCCACATCCTGGACAGTCAAAGAGATCCACAGCATTATATATAGAAAAGAAGAGGGAAGAGCTAGATAGAGGTGATCAGGAGGAGAAAGAAAGTCAAAGGAAAGAGAGCAATTAAGCCTGTAATCAAATCCCTGAGTGAAAATGGATATTAAAAAATAGACTCTTAATACTACAAAATGCATAACAAATTCCAGAAAGCAAAAATTAAAAAACCTAGACTAGAATTTGAACTCCCAAATGTACAATATAAAATAAACTGAAACATAATTGAACACAAAATTTAGAAAAAATATTCTGGGGTCAGTTCAGTGTCAGGTTATCCCTTGTTCGAGCCTGCACTTTTTCTCAAAGTCCACAATTGTCCTTAAATGCAATTTTACTGCTTAATTTTAATCTGTTGCACCCGCCACTTCTTGAGT
>NW_011427936.1:0-571 GCF_000754665.1 Bison bison bison
TCATATGTGAATGACTATCAGATGATCTTTGCCAGGCCTGTGAGCGTATGCCCTGTTTTTGTTGAAACATGCCTTTTTTTGTCACCTCAATTTCCCAATAACACCTAGTGAAGACGTCAGGAGAAAAAAATCCAAGTTTGAAGTTCTTGTTTTATTTCTGTTTTATTCACCTGGCTACAAGCAACTGAAAGATCATTATCACCAAAAAGTGTTGATATCAAGAAAGACTTGATGAAAAGTCTTAGGAAAACAGAACTACATACATTCCTGTGGTTGTCAACTTTTGTGTTTAGAGTCTGAGGAATTGGTATGGGGTGCAAGAGAAGGGGGTATAAAGACCATCTTCTAGGGGAGTCTGGAGGAAGTGAGTTATGGTGATGTGAATTCTCTGCCTCTTAGAGGACAATGCATGTGTGTGTGTGCTCAGGTGCTTCAGTTGTGTCCGACACTTTGTGATCCTATGGACTGTGTAGGATGTGACCCTGTGGACCAGGCTCCTCTGTCCATGGGATTCTTCGGTCAAGAATACTGGAGTGGGCTGCCATTTCCTCCTCCAGGGGATCTTCCAGAC
>NW_011427937.1:0-507 GCF_000754665.1 Bison bison bison
GTTCCATGTCCAGTTCTAACTGTTGCTTCCTGACCTGCATATAGGTTTCTCAAAAGGCAGGTCAGGTGGTCTGGTATTCCCATCTCTTTCAAAATTTTCCAGTTTATTGTGATCCACACAGTCAAAGGCTTTGGCATATTTTTCTGGAACTCTATTACTTTTTCATTATCCAGCGGATGTTGGCAATTTCATCTCTGATTCTTCTTTCTTTTCTAAAACCAGCTTGAACATCTGGAAGTTCATGGCTCACGTACTGCTGAAGCCTGGCTTGGAGAATTTTGTGCATTACTTTACTAGTGTGTGAGATGAGTGCAATTGTGTGGTAGTTTGAGCATTCTTTGGCATTGCTTTTCTTTGGGATTGGAATTGAAAGCTGACCTTTTCTAGTCCTGTGGCCACTGCTGAGTTTTCCAATTTTCTGGCATATTGAGTGCAGAACTTTCACAGCATCATCTTCCAGGATATAAAATAGCTCAACCTGAATTCCATCACCTCCACTAGCTTTGT
>NW_011427938.1:0-532 GCF_000754665.1 Bison bison bison
GGTTCCCCCGTCATCGCAAGATGAAGCCCTGTCCCGCTACAGCGTCTCAGGAGAAGTCCCACGTTAGGAATTGGAGGTCGAAACGGTACTTGGCACCCTTGATGCGCCCCCACAAAGTTCCCCGGCATCCCGGTCTCCCTGGAGAGGAACACCGAGGTTTTCCGGCACCACTTCCTCTGAGCCCCTTCTACCCTCCTGATCTCGACAGGAGGGTCGACTCCCCTGCTTTGTCTGGAAGGGGTTCCCGACCTTCCGGTCGCACCTCAGGATGAGGCCGGTCTCACGACGACATTCCAGACGTGGCCTCGCGGGTGCTTCCACATTGCGAAGCACCCCGATTTCCCGGTCCCATCTAGATAAGAAGCCGATGCCGGACACCTCTCCGAACTCCACCCTGTGAATGAAGTCAACACGAAGGGGCAGTGACTCGCCCGTGCATCGACCGGAAAAAACCCCCAGATTCCAAATACAGCTCGACAAGTGCCTCTCTCCCCGGGACACCTCGAGAGGCAAGCGGAGTTCCATGCCTCAA
>NW_011427939.1:0-527 GCF_000754665.1 Bison bison bison
GTGATGGAGACGGACACCAAGCGGCAGGGCGGCCATCTGGCATCTCGGCCTAGAGCGGTTTTCACAAGTGACCATCTCAGAACCGGGGCTGAGACAGCCATCCCTCCCCGGGCCCCCCTCGGTGGCCGGGATGGGGGTGGGGTGGGGGAGTGTGAGGTTTAGGGAGACGGGCGTGGGGGGGGCTGGGCTAAGGGTCGGGGTCGGGGGTGGGGGGGGGGGGTGCGGCGCGCGAGGCGAGGGGACCGTCCCAGTCCCCCTGAGAAGTGAAGGCAGGTTCCGTCCCCCTGAGAACTTCCTGCCTTCAGGCGTGTGAGAGGCGTAGGTTTCTCCTCCAAAATCCACGGCCACGCATCATCTTCCGCCCTGTTTCAAAAACACAGACAAAAAAACGTGTTTGTTTATCTCGGCTTGTTTTCTGGCCGAGGCCAAAGACCTCTTCAAGCGTGTCCAAAGGGTCTGACAGGATGGGAGGGTGCGAGGTACAATCCATGTGTCAAGAGATCCAGAGAACCTGTCACAACTGTGAC
>NW_011427940.1:0-609 GCF_000754665.1 Bison bison bison
ATAGGTTTCCCATATTTTTCTACATTTGCTTCCTTTTGTCCTCCTTCTCTACAAGGATGGTATTTTAAAAAATTAATACACATTTAATTTTCTTAATTAATTAAGAGACTGGGACAAAGGGCCTCTCCTTGGCCCTCCCCTGGCTCTGCACAGGACCTCTGTCCAAGCACTTAGAGCTCTGAATACAATTTCCAGCTCACCTTCTCTTAACCAAGCTTCATGATCACTTAAAGCTTGGAATGGATTTAGTATTGCATGGATATTTGTTGAAGGAATAAGTAAATGACTGAAATATTTGTCTAGTCCTTTCTAGAACTTCCAACTACATTTATTGGGGATAAAGATACTTGGGAATTTATTTTTCAACTTACTTTCCAGTTCCTCTGCTGTTTTTTATTTTTCCTAATCAGTGTGTATGTATTTTGTCATATTTTCACCTAGCCTTAGTTCATAGTGACTTCCACCAGCATTATACATTCTAAACACTGTCGGTGTGCCACTGAAGTCTGTTATTGATCTAATGCATAATGACCACTGGCACACTCACTGTGCACTCTTTCGTAGCCTGTTGAGTCTGTTGACTTGGATGTTGCTCTTGCTGACTTGACA
>NW_011427941.1:0-528 GCF_000754665.1 Bison bison bison
TCCCAACAACACAAGAGAAGACTCTATACATGGACATCACCAGATGGGCAACACCAAAATCAGATTGATTATATTCTTTGCAGCCAAAGATGGAGAAGCTCTATACAGTCAGCAAAAACAAGACCAGGAGCTGACTGTGGCTCAAATCATGAACTCATTATTGCCAAATTCAGACTTAAATTGAAGAAAGGAGGGGAAATCACTAGACCATTCAGGTATGACCTCAATCAAATCCCTTATGATTATACAGTGGAAGTGAGAAATAGTTTTAAGGGCCTAGATCTGATAGATAGAGTGCCTGATGAACTATGGATGGAGGTTTGTGACATTCTACAGGAGACAGGGATCAAGACCATCCCCATGGAAAAGAAATGTTAAAAAGCAAAATGGCTGTCTGGGGAGGCCTTACAAATAGCTGTGATAGAGAGAAGCAAAAAGCAAAGGAGAAAAGGAAAGATATAAGCATCTGAATGCAGAGTTCCAAAGAATAGCAAGAAGAGATAAGAAAGCCTTCCTCAGAGATCGATG
>NW_011427942.1:0-676 GCF_000754665.1 Bison bison bison
CTAGGCTGCTGCTGCTCCTGCTAAGTCACTCAGTCATGTCTGACTCTGTGACCCATGGACTGCAGCCTACTAGGTTCCTCCATCCATGGGATCTTCCAGGCAAGGGTACTGGAGTGGGGTGCCATTGCCTTCTCCAAACAACTAGGCTAGTAGGCCTAAAAAAAAAAAATCCTGGTCCTCAAAGTTTATCTCATTAAACTAATTTTATAGTTAAAACATGCAACCATGCTAAAGGGGGAAAAAAAAAATCAGGAGCTCGATATTAGAGCATTTCCTGAACACATTTTAATGGAACAGGGAAACGAGGCTGGAATTTCAACCTGTTTTGTTTTTTTTTTTTTAAAGTCCAGACTCTGGCCATCTTTTAGGACTTCCCTGGTGGCTCAGATGGTTAAGTGTCTGCCTACAATGCGGGAGACCTGGGTTCAACCCCTGGGTTGGGAAGATCCCCTGGAGAAAGAAATGGCAACCCACTCCAGTACTATTGCCTGGAAAATCCCATGGACTGAGAGGCCTGGTAGGCTACAG
Source organism: Bison bison bison (assembly GCF_000754665.1). NCBI lineage: Eukaryota > Metazoa > Chordata > Mammalia > Artiodactyla > Bovidae > Bison > Bison bison. Next base: position 529 of record NW_011427942.1, read on the forward strand.
TCCATGGGGTCGCAAAGAGTCGGAAACGACTGAGAGACTCCACTTCACTTCACTTCTGGCCATCTTTTAACTTTCCAGTTTTAGTTTTAAAAGATCTTCTGCTTCTGCTGTCTCTAGATTAAAAAGTTATATAAGTTGTAAGATGGAC
>NW_011427943.1:0-552 GCF_000754665.1 Bison bison bison
GACGATGCACGGGCGAGTCACTGCCCTTCGTGTTGACTTCATTCACAGGGTGGAGTTGGAAGAGGTGTCCGGGCATCGGGTTCTTATCCAGAGGGGACCGGGAAATCGGGGCCCTTCGGAATGTGGAACCACCCACGAGGCCACGTCTAGAATGTCGTCGTGAGACCGGCCTCATCCTGAGGTGCGACCGGAAGGTCGGGAACCCCTTCCAGACAAAGCAGGGGAGTCGACCCTCCTGTCCAGATCAGGAGGGTAGAAGGGGCTCAGAGGAAGTGGTGCCGGAAAACCTCGGTGTTCCTCTCGATGGAGACCGGGATGTCGGGGCACTTTGTGGGTCGCATCAAGGGTGCCAAGTACCGTTTCGACCTCCAATACCTAACATGGGACTTCTGAGACACTGTAGCGGGAAAGGGCTTCATCTTGCGATGACGGGGGAACCACGTGGATTTTCTCGAGTTGCGGCAGGATTCTCGTGTTACGACGGGGGAATTCAGGATGCCTCTTGTGTTGGCCCAGGGAAGTCCAATCTTCCATTCGAGTTGCGAAGGAAGC
>NW_011427944.1:0-536 GCF_000754665.1 Bison bison bison
ACAAAGTTCCCTGGCATCCCGGTCTCCCTCGAGAGGGACACCGAGGTTTTCCGGCACCACTTCCTCAGAGCCACTTCTACCCTCCTGATCTGGACAGGAGGGTCGACTCCCCTGCTTTGTCTAGAAGGGGTTCCCGACCTCCGGTCGCACCTCAGGATGAGGCCGGTCTCACGACGACATTCCAGACGTGGCCTCGTGGGTGGTTCCACATTCCGAAGGACTCCGATTTCCCGGTCCCCTCTTGATAAGAACCCGATGCCCGGACACCTCTTCGAACTCCACCCTGTGAATGAAGTCAACACGAAGGGGCAGTGACTCGTCCGTGCATCGTCGGGAAAACGACCCCCAGGTTCCAAATACCACTCGACAAGTGGCCTGTCTCCCCGGGAACACCTCGAGAGTCAAGCGGTTTTCCATACCTCAGCACAAGACGAGGCCTGACTCTCCTTTCCCAAGTATCCAGGGACGATGGGATCGGAGTCTAGAAATCAGAGGAACCCTGAGGTTCCTGCCTCAACTGGAGATGAGGCCCTCTT
>NW_011427945.1:0-540 GCF_000754665.1 Bison bison bison
CCACGAGAGGCTCACTGACCTCGCCGTCGTACCTCGTGAGAAACCACACCCTGGGGCCGCCGCTCGAGAACCACCCCGAGACTCCCCCGTCATCGCGGAGATGAGGGCCTTCGCCTCCTGCATGGCCTCGAGGCCAGCCTCGCGACCTCTCTCCAAACGCCTCAGGAGGCTTCACTCCCTTTAGTCCACCAAGTGAGCTCCAAGAGATACCCGTCCTGACTCGAGAGCAGAGCGGGGTTCTTTGCTTCCACTCGAGATGAATGCCTGTCTCCCCGGGTGCGTCTGGAATGCAACCCCGAGATCCCGGTCGCCCCTGGAGAGGAACATTGGCTTCTGGACACAAGCCTAGATGAGGTCTATTGGCCCTGCAGTCACTCGAGAGCAATCCCCAGCTTGCCTTCGCAACTCGAATGGAAGATTGGACTTCCCTGGGCCAACACAAGAGGCATCCCGAATTCCCCGTCGTAACTCGAGAATCCCGCCGCAACTCGAGAAAAACCACGTGGTTCCCCCGTCATCGCAAGATGAAGCCATGTCCCG
>NW_011427946.1:0-985 GCF_000754665.1 Bison bison bison
CCTGCTGCCGCCCTCCTCCTCCCCTCCCTCCTAGCAGCCACCTCTCCCCAGTCGCTCTCCTGCACTGACCTCTCCCACCCACTTCGGCCTTTCCATCAGTGTGGACGTCCCCTCTGGTGCTCTCTGCCCGCGTACATACAACCCCTCTTCCTTTCAATGTGCACTTGCATGTCTGGGCTTCGTATCTCAAGCATCCTCAGCTCTGGGGCCACCAAGTTGGCAATTCACTCTTGAACCATTAACAGCAATTCCAACACAACACCATCGTTCAGGTGCCTTGTCGCCTACATCCATTTGCTCGCTGTCTGCCTGGTCCTGGGTCCTTTTCCTCCAAGTCTGACAGTCTGGACTCTGATGCTCCCTCAGACCCGGGGCTCATCTGCTCACCCTTCTCCACTGGGACACTGCCTCGAGCAGCCCATCCTGTGCTGGCCTCTTCCCACCTCCTCCCACTTCCCTCACTCGCCTGACCTGTGCTGTGCTCTTCCTCCTGCAGGGGCTTCCTCATGCCCTTTGCCCACTCCTAGGGGCAGGGTCTCCACACCCACTCTCTCCTAGCTCCCTGCCGTCCCTCTGGGCACAGTGTGTTCCTGGATCCTCTCAACAAGCCTCCTCTCCTCTCCTGGCTCCCGGGCGCCATCTCCCGCGGTTCCTCACTCTCTGGCCTATCGGACAGAGGTGGACCTCTCCTCCACCTCCCTCTCTCAGTTGTCCGAGGTAGCTCACGTGACCTCCCACATCCTGGGCCCGGTTTCTAGATCTCTCCTGGTTTCTCCAGGTCACACACAGCAACACTTCCGCTACTCTCTGTGACCCCTCCAGCCGGCCTGCGTTGTCTCCTCTGCTGTGTGCGCCCTTCTCAGTCTCCCATCCGCTGCTCAAGCCAGTTCAGCCGTCTCTGCCTCAGACACATTGTCACACACTGTCTGTCCACATGTCCAGCCTCCAAAGCTCCTATCCTCCCAGCTCCCCCCAGTGTAACCTT